>NC_056527.1:88518888-88583013 GCF_019175285.1 Sceloporus undulatus | reverse complement strand
TTGGGGGAGCAGATGCAGGAAGTATATCTACCAAAACATCCAGACAGACATGCTTTCCCAAAATACTTAACCACGTCCTCATTACATGCACCATGGTCTGCACCATGTCCAAGTTTTGCTCTACCACCTCACTATGGTTCGAAGTCACAGCGACCTCTCTCAAAACCGGCCCATCCATAACCTTCTCACAATGGGAAGAATGGAAAGCTCTGTTTATGGGTCCTCCCACTTCCAGTTAACCCTCACAAAAGGCGATGGGGATATAGTTGTGGAGGGAGAGGAAACATGGAGTAAACTGAGATATGGTTGAGATACAAATAAGGTTTCCAGAATTTGGAAATGCTACCTTTTGGGGCTACAATTCCTTGAATTCCCCAACCAGTCCTAAAAGTAATTTTTCCAAGCTCTGCCTAACACACACACACACACACACACACACACACACACACACAATCAAACAAACAAAAAAACACACTACACACCAGTAAGATGACTATTTATACCAATGCCCTCTCTTTCTCGTGTCTTTCCTCGCTCTTTCCACAAACTTGCCTCAGTAATACAGATTATATGCCTTTTGGACAAAGATTTCTCATCTGTGGAATTCTCTGCCACAAGATGTATCACCAACTATAATGAGTTTAAAAACATGAACAGAACCATGAAGAACAATCCTATTAGAGACTATTCAGCACAATAACTCAAGGGAATGTTCATGTTCAAAAGCAGTATACCTCTAGACACCACATAATGCTGAAAAATCCTGAAGCTTATCCAAAGTTCTGGTTAAGTCTTTTTTTTAAAAAATCAGTTTCCTCATTTGAAAATTGCTGATATAATACAGTGCGCCCACATTATACACGGGTGCACTATATGCAGCTTTGACCATATGTGCTCAAGCCGCACGAGACCACATGGGGCGCAAGGGGCGGCGCGTCCCATTCAGATGAATGGGGTGCATGACCGTGGCGCGCATGCACCGCTGCACGCACAAGCCCCATTGAAGTGAATGGAGCTCAAGCATACGCAGAATTCGCCTTACGTGGGGGGGGATCCAGAATGGATCCCCACGTAAGACAAGGGTCCACTGTAATGCTATTATCAGATCTTCTATTTTCCCCATCTACCATGAAAGCTTTTTAATGTTAATTGCCCCAATGTATATACAGTTATCCCTCTGGATTCACAGGGGTTAGAGACTCACGAATAATCAAATCTGTGAATCCCAAAGCCGTGAATCTGGAGGCACAACTGTATTATTAATACTTCTGAAGGTTTTCCTAGAATACCAGACACTGGAAATCAAACAAACAGAGGAAGGTCAGTGTTCTCATACCATGCTCAAGAACTTTCCTGAGACATCTGGCTTGCCCATATGAGAAACAGAAGGCACATAAATATGTGATCTAATCGAGCAGGACTCTTCTTATATACTTATTCTATAGATTTACTGGACCATCACTGATGCATTAAAAAATTAAGCAGTAAAAATAGGCTGTTTGTTGGTGATGGGGAGCCAGAAGCTGATATCCCTTATGTTTTATCCATTTTATCCCAGCCATACCATATGGGAGAGAGACGTGAAGGGAAACACATTCAGGTTGCAAGGATTCCAGAGAAAAGAATCATATACAGTTGTGAGGAATAGATTTCGAAAAATATCATCTGCTGCCAACAAGGCCTCCTGCTTTTGCCCAGGGGGCAGGGAGAAGCAAGATAAAAATAGAGCCAGCTGCCAATGCCCTTCCCACCCACTCACATATATACATACTGCAGTCTGTCTGCACCCCCCTCCCGTCGCTTCCACCAACCCTGCACATTCCCATACAGCCCCCACACTCTGGTAGGCCCAAGAGATTCACTAATAACGCCCCCTGAATGCAGCTGACAGCTTGGATCACATCAGATGTTCAACTGGCAACGCTTTAAGTGTCGCTGACCTGGAAGGGCGGATGGAACTGGAGAATTAACTCAATTCCAGGCCGGGAGGTGGGGGGTGGAAAGAGAGATGGGATGGCAAGGGGGTGAGCTAAGAGGCTGGTGGGCAGGCACGGAATTGAGCTGTGAGGGTACCTGCTAGGATTCATTACTACTACTACTACTACTACCACCACAACTACTACACTTAATTTGGGGGGCGTTCCCCAAACAGAAAGCATGGGTCTATTATTAGTTGACCACTGAAATCACATATACACAGTCAGGATGCATACAGAGGGAAGAAGTAACAGTGCTGCCATGAAATATTTCCTCTCTAGAATAGCCCTAATGCCTCTTTATTCCAAACACACGTTCATCTCCCCTCTTAAACCCAAATCCCACAGATTGGGATGATGCATCTCTACAGCTTCAACCCTGCATCCTCAAGAGAATCACCCCCTCCATATACACAACTTTTCTTTGCTCTCTCTAGGACAGTATCATTCCTTCCGTCTCCAAAATGGACTCCAAATCTCTGATTTACTCATCCACCAAAAACACAAAAGAGACAAGAAGCAAAGCTGTTACAGTGAAATTGTTATATAACAAGTAATGTTCAATGTCCTTCATTTATCTTCATCAGGGGAGTCTACAGTACGTATATTAACGAAAAGACACCTCACCTCCTCTAAAGCAATTTATAAAAAAATCAAATTATGGTTGAAGCCATAGAAAACCCTGACAGTGCTACTCCTGTTCCTTTATTGCTATTATGATATGACAAGGCCTAAAGACTTCCCAAAGAGCAACAATAATTATTTAAAACCCTAATAAAATAGACAAAAAGCTGAGAAAATTAAGACAAGTTATTGGCATATCCAAATCCCTGTTTTTTGTCTGTCCACTAAACCATAGGTATGACCTAAATATCCTAAAATATCCCACCAGATCTTGTCTGATCTTTGAAGTTAAGCAGGGTCAGCCTTGATTAACATTTGGATGGGAAATGGCAATGAATACCAGATACTGTAAGCTATATTTCAGAGGAAGGAACTGGCAAAACCGCTTCTGTGTATTACTTGCCTAAGAAAACCCTATGAATTCATAGGATCACCATAAGTCAACAGGTGACATGAAGCCTCACATACTCAATGTTACCTCCCTGGACATCACCCAATTTAACCAGGGTATTGTCAAAGAATTTGTCAAAATCTTTAAAATGATGGAGTGAAAGGGTGGGACATAAAGAGTCATGCATACAGGCTCTGAAATATTATCAATGCAACAAGAATGCATTGCCCTCACTCATCTTCTCTCTCTTTTGGCTTTGGGAACATCATACACATTTGCCCAAAACAGACAGAAGTCATCAAGCTGCAAACAGACAAAACAGAGACCCACTTCATCTTCACAAAATTTCATTTCATTCATACTTGCACCATCTTGCATCCCAGCCAGAGAGAAAGGTGAGATATAAATAAAGTGATGGATGGATGGATACTTTGACTTTCTTGGTACAGAATAGCAATGTAGGTATTTTAAAAGCAAATGAATAGTACAAAAGAAAAAGAAGTAACTACATGTGCATGCAGTTTTGGGTGTTTCACAATTACACACTGGGTAACTGTGAGATATGACAACCCTATCATGGGGCTTAACCAGATTTGTTCAGAGAAGGTTTGCCTTTGCCTTCCCCTGAGGCTGAGAGCATATGGCTTCCCAGTGGGTTTCATGGCTGAGAATCGAACCCTGGTTTCCAGAATTGTAGTCCAATACTCAAACAACTATGCCACACTGGCTCTCATCTAACTATGTGTCCACTGCTTAATTTCCATTATCAATATAGAAAGCAAAATACAACTTTATTTGGCCAATGTTTTCTGCCTCCACATCACAGAATATTGATTTTAAGGGATATTAACAAAAGCCAGAATGGTGTAGTGGTTTAAGTGTTGGATGATGACTTTGGGGACCAGGGTTTAAATCTGTGGTCAGACATGGGTGACCTTGGGCAAGTCACACTTTCTCAGCCTCAGAGGGAGGCAAAGGCAAGCCCGTTCTGAACAAATATTGCCAAGAAAACCTGGCCAGGTTCCTCCTTTATTGTTGCTATATGCCTTCAAGTTCTTTCCAACCTATGGCAATCCTAAGGCAAATCTATCTTCTTAGGGCCACCGTTAAGTCAGGAACCTCTTGAAGGCACACAACAACAACAACAACAAATCCACCAGCATGCCTGAAAGGCACAACCCAAGACTCTTAAATCTTACTGGTTTTCACTAAAACAGTGATGCTTGTAATTGTACCAGAGCTATTTGGGAAACCAAAGGAGCATCTATTGAGACTCTTGAAACCTGTCCTGAATTTTCATCTTTCACTATATAAACAGCAATATAAAGCCAGCTACTCCTTTTACTCTCAGAAATACAAAGGCAAAGATGCAAACCATGATTTGAAAACCAAGTTCTATGAAACTCAGAGAGTCCTTCAATTAGAAGATGGTGAAAGGTTAGCAAGCTGTTTTTGAGAGCCAGATTGTACACTTTCCTCCACAATATATTGCTAAAAGAATAATCACTCCCCGGTGTGAGACAGAGTTGTGGAGCAATGTACTCCAAATTCTTTGCAATGATCGAGGACAAGTGCTAGATTCATACTAAGATAGGCAGCTGATTTTGAATTTGAACGGGTTTGAGTAAACCTTCTTCGATTTTTGAGTGTTCTGGTCAAGGATGAAAAACCACAGAGGATGACAGACAAGAGCTTTTTCAAAATGATGGAGCTTTGGGGCCGCCAGGCTCCAGAGCATGCCCACCCCAGCTAGACACATATGTAGTCTTCAAATCTCTGTTTTAGTTTAACAAGTTAAATACCATGATCTCCTCCAAATAATCATGGGAATTACACTTAGATGAGACTGAGATTTCTTTTTTTAAAACACATTTGAATTCTTTAAGATCTAATAAACATCAGCTTGCTTCCTCACATGAGACCCTAACCTCATCCTCACACATAAATTCCCAGGTTTCCTTGAGGAGATAAAATGACAGTTAAACCGGTTTAAGTTTGCAGTGCAAACCCCCTTGGAGGTCAACTTGACACTTAGGACTTTCCATTGCACACATATTTATATACGATGCTGGGCAGTCACAAACAAATGGGGGGTCAAGGTATATGTACATGCACCAAAATGTTTTGCATACAAGACTTTTTGTTGTAATGAGTTAGTAGAACAATTTGGTAACCTATGAAGCAGCACACCATTGTTTTGAAAGGCATACATAAAGGGATGGGCATTTCACTTACTGAATGATTAAAGGCTTAGTCAATGAATTGGTTTGCCATTACAGAATCAATTAATTAACTGGAGGGAAATTAATACTACAAGTATCCAGTGTAAGTAATATTTCTTCCTGTTTTTCTGAACATAACATGAAAAAAATTTCAATCTTTGGATGATGACTGCAAATGCCTGCAACCCAGAAATGTCTATAAGTTGCAAATAGGGGTCTTTTTCTCTTTTACCTATTTTGTTGTTCATGGTGTAAGCTTGCATTTTTGAGTTCTATTGAATTTCTCATTAGGAACTGTGAGAAGGATTTGTCTGTTTGTATTAATGTGTGTATGCTCTACTTCAATATAATTTTTCCAGAAATAAATAAATAAATAAAAATCAATGCAGCAAACACATCCAAATCTCATGTCAAGCCATGCTGTGGTATGTTGAAATCTGTTAGGTTTTAATGTGCAACGCTATCCTTGCTAACAAACCATGGTTTGTCAACCGAATACATGACAACCCATGGTTTATTAATAACCTATAGTTTAATGTCAGCTTATTGTAACACCTGAACCCAGAACGATGGTTTCTCCCTGGTTTGTCTCCTCAGATGCCCACCATGAAAAAGGAGCCAACAAAAGAGATGGGAAAGGTGCTATGCAATTCATGGGGAAAGTGTTTTCTAATCATGGCTTAAGCAACAAACCATTATTAACTCAAAGCATGGCTTATTGTCACATGCAATTATGCCCAGTATGAATACAATTTCGGATGAAAATATGAAGGAGAATAAAAATGTTATTTGGCACTAAAATAACACCAAAAGATACAATGAGGTGGAAATTTTCCTAACCACCAAATTTACCCTCTCCACCGCATTTGACAGCTTCCTTTCCTTGGAGGTAAACTTTCAGGAATCAGGTTATCAGAATCTAAATCACAATGGACTTTAAGGGTAGAGCTTTATATTGTGCCTGGAAACTGTTTAGGAACTAGCAAAATGCATTCTCATCACTTAGTCCCTACTAGCAAACCTATTCTGAATTCTCTTATACTTTAAGCCATAAAGACTCTCCTTTTAAAAATCCCTTAAAAGAGTTTAAGATGACTCTTTCAAAGGATCTTATGAGAATATATCTGGAGCTGGGGGAATTTAAGAGTATACAAGGGGAAATGAGTATTGGCAATTCTCGCTCCACCACCGATTTACAAAAACGATGTCTAGTAAATCTTAGTGTTTCAAATACTCAGAGAGTTTCATTCTGAGTTTTATTCTATCTTGTTTTGAGCATATTTCCTCAGAAGACAAGAAGCAGCTCTACCATTTGTTTGACTTTCTTCCCTGCTTATAACAAAGATTTTTCCTCTCCTTGTGCCACACTTGAAAACAAGAATAGATTAAATTAATCCCTGAGCAAGTGCAGAGTGTACTTCTCTCACTCCCTTATCTCATTTTCACAATTTTAATCCTACATTAGAGTTCCTTCACAGCCTTTGGCCTTCTTATGTAAACTACATTTTGCCTTCTGGCAATGGGACCTCTTCCTTCTTTCAACTGCTAAAACAGAATTTGAATCTAAAACTTTTCTATTGAGCCTTTGACCTCTAATTTCTTCTGTATGCCTCCCTTCCCCCCTTCATTATGGTCTTCTTTTGTCTTCCTTAAGACCTTAAGCCTGTACATACATTTCACTTACATACAGCACCGGGCTTAGTCTAAGTTGGTTCTTATTTGAGGGGCTCCATATACAGTAACAGTAAAACTATAGATGGTATATCAAAAGAGGGGGCTAGTAGCCTCACACAGGAGAGAAACAATATGGATGGAGTTTACTATTTGTCTCCCAGAGCCCATAAGGCCAAGGAGGAATGGCCTCTGGCTACATGGATATCCCTCTGTACCATCCTAACTGAGAACAACTATAACAGTCTTGATAAAATGTAGGTGTATGCCTCCAACATTTACATTTGAGCCTGTACAGACAGGCCAAAATAAAGCTGCTTTGGATCACTTTGTAGGAATGCTGTTTAAATGATGTATGTATCCTAAGAGGCCAGAAGCTTTACCAAAGCCACAGTCCAGTCCTAAGGACTGGAGTGCTGCTTTGGCACAGCTTCTGGCCTCTTAAGATGCGTCATTTAAACAACATACCTCCAAAGTGATCCAAAGCGGCTTTATTTTGGCCTGTCTGTTCAGGCCCATTTGTTTCTCTTTCTCCTGTTTTATTGTTAATTCCTTTGCCTGATGAAGAAGCCAGGTGAGCTTCAAAAGTTCACACCATGTATTTTGTTCATTTTGCTTGGCCAACAAAGGTATTGCTATTTTGTGGATTTTGGATGTTACTGTACTTAACTGAACAATAGATGCTATTGTTCAAGATGGACCGCTATGGAAAGCACCAAATATAGATGGTATTATCTACAGATGAGCCAGTGTGGCATAGTGGTTTGGGTGCTGGAATACAACTCTGGAGACCAGGGTTTGATTCCTAGCTCAAACATGAAACCCGCAGGTGAACTTGGGCAAGTCACACTCGCTCTGCCCCAGAGGAAGGCAACAGCAAACCTCCTCTGAACAAATCTTGCCAATAAAATCCCATGATAGGGTTGCCATAAGTCGGAAACAACTTAAAGGCACACAACAGCAGCAGCAACAACAACAGCAGATGCCAGCCACTATAGGGATACTGGCCATGCTGACTGTGGGATTTAGGGAGCTGTAATTCAAGAAGTAGCTTTCCTAAGCTTTGATTGGGATGATGCCTAAATGTCCCCTGACCTCCACACATCAACCAGGAGAGGCTAGGCATGGAAAAAGTGGTGCTTTCCTAACCTGCTCCTTGACATGCTCAATAATCACCTGGTTGAGTCTACTGATGAACAAGCAGCTATGTGTGAGCTTTCTCTTTGAAAGTTTCTGTCCCTCCTTTTGAAGCATCTTTCCAATATACAGAGGAAATGGCTGTGCTCCCATAATTAGATTGCATGCATTTGTCAACTATGCTGCACGGACTCAGACTATCTGCTGCAAAACTCAAACCTTACACTCCCCCCAAAACCAAGTTTCTAGATCTCAAGGTTCTGAAAAACAGACTTGAAAGTGAGTAAGTGACAGTTAAGTGAAACATCAGAAGTATAGCTGTGTGAGTAAATCGGATTTCCAGGAACAAGCTTTCAGCATCCTGCTCAGATTTTGGCTCTCCGCCATTACTAGCAGAAGCAGGATGTCTTATACAAATTAATACAAGCATACACAAATATGCAAAGTTTATACCAACTGCAGAGTTCAACTTCTTGTTGATGCAAAATACGGGTACTTTTACTGCTTAACTGTTATTTGTTTGTCTTAAGCATTAATTATACATGCCCCTGTTCCTATTGCCGGATTTCACAATAGGGAGTTGTTCCCCTTGTCCCCTTGCACCAGATAAATGGAGTGGAGGGAGAGCTTTTCAAACCACTTGCCAAGACAAGCAAAATCCAAAAGGCAGCTGCAGCCTCATCTGGCCGCAGCTGGAATGCTTGGGGGGAAGGAGGAGGGAAGCTAATGACTGAGCGACACTAAAAACCAGAACAAGGAGACACATCAAGTTTCTCCAAGCAATGAGCTGCTTATCTTGAGCCCAAGATAATGGTGTCAAGTATAAACAGCCCACTCTGACAAAGGGGGGAAATAATTTAATAGTAATACTTATGGCTTATTACCATTTTCCTCTTTCAAGTGCTTAAATTGCTCCATATACATTATTTCATTAACCATTACAACAGCCCTGTGAGGTAAGCCAGTGTTATCATTCCATATTACAAACATCTGAATAGAAATAAAACCTTGTCTAAAGCCATCCAATGAACTCTCCTAGCTGAGGAGAGTTTTAAACTAAGGGACCTGCTCTTAACCACATGCTACAACTATGAGCAAATTCATGATGCTTCCTATTCTGCATTGTTCATTGTGAGGAATTATTAATATTCCCTGAACTAGTTCCTGCAAATGCTCGCAGAGATCAAAATCCCTGTTTTCTATATTAAGATCCCGTGTCCCTATCATCTTTGCATGCAGACTACTTAAAGAGCATTTAACCAAGTCCCTTTTTGATCACAGTCAAAATAGTTAAAATGAGATAGGAGGAACAATTATCTTGCTCCCTGCATCTACATTCGAACATTTGCAAGAATATTTTATGTGTTGTTGCTCCAAAAATTTGGAATCTATTGATCTATGTTCTGATCCCCCGCTTTTAATAAATGGAAGAAGTGTCCAGTCTACTCCATCCCCCAGTCCCCAATCTACGTTCAAGCATCGGTGAGGATTATTAAAAGGCCGTTATGTCAGCTGCAGTGAGGCAGGCACTCCATCCAATGCTCCTATCAATAATTGAGGATCTTAATGAACGAATCTGGCGGAGAAGAGAGTCGCCGTCAGCATGGAGACAGCTGGGATCATTTGCTCACCCGTCACCACTGGTGACGACGCGCTGAAAAATTTCTCCAGGCCTGCTGGAACCTCCACCCCCCTTCCACCAACACATAACACACTTCAGGAGGTATACAGATAGGTTACAGACTCCATCACCCGCCCCAACCTGGCCAAAGGATCTTATTCACAAACCTAGCATTGAATATCCAGGACTTCCTAAGTGGCACATGAATATTGCATTGGCAGGTGACACTGCGCCTTGTCAGAGGAATAGCTTTCAACGTAATGAGTTTAAAAAAATTAACTCCCCAACCACCACTCAGACTCCCTGCCTCTGAAGGAAGGCCCTATTCTGCATCTCAATGCTGAGATGTGATGTCATGGGCTTGTATATAAAAGTGTTGCTTGATTTATTGTAGGAGTATGAGATAAGTAGCTGCTCAGAAGGGGGAGAGAATGGGGTGCTGAGGTGGACACTGACTGGGGGAATGTTTGATGAGAGTTGGGAAATGGCAGTGTTTGAATTTGATGGGAAGTCAGTCTGGGGTTTTGGAAGAGTGAAGCTGGAAAATGTGTTTGAGATGGGTTTGAGTTAGACTAGGGTTGAAATGAGAAAACTGAGTTTCAGTTAATTGATTGGTAAGGGTCTGATTTAGCTTGAGAAAAGAGTGCGGTGTTTAAAATGTCCCTATATTGGGAGAAAGGAGAGATATAAGTTAATATAAATAAATAAATAACCTGCTGTTTTATGTTTAACTTCTGCAAATAGAGTTTTATTTTTATATACTTTTGGTCTCCAAATCACTATCATTCTGAGAATTTGGTTTCAGACAAGGTCACTGTAAAGGTAGTATTGAAGGTGGAAGGGTGGTGTCCTATTGGTGATAAAAGTACTGTAGCATAAATATTCATAGGAATCTTAGAGTATTTAGACTGACCCCATAGTTGGTGTCACACAAAGGGGGACTGGAGGAAGTGCTTACATATGGGAGAGCTGAGGGTCAAGGAAAGTCTCACCCTGAATGTTTGCAAAGAACATTATGGATGTCTTCATATTGAGTGGATTAAGAATAAAAACCCATAACTTTGGTGGTCTTAGAGGTGGGATATAAGTAGAGACCCACACATTTGGTGTAGGTAGTGGTGGGGTACAACCTGAAAATGCCACACCAGACTCAGAAAATGTCCACAGGTGCAAATTCCCAGTGGATGGCATAAATCTAGGAATGACAAACCTTTGGTTGTCCAGATATTTTGAACTTCAACTCCCAAAAGAGTCTTCCAAAATAACTAATGATAAGAGACTATGGGAACTGTAGTACAAAAATCCAGAAATCCAAACATTCCCTACCTGTATATTAGGCAACCAGTGGTTCCTTCAGATGAGGAATTGGTCCTTGTTACTTAAATGCATTATGGTATTTTTGTATCTGAATGCTAGCATGTGTTTCTGGAAAGGCTCAGGTCTAGATTGTGTTAGTGTCTCCTACTTACATGAGAAGGAAAGCCACAAGGACCACAAAGAGCCATCCATCTGATGCAGAAAACAAATGCATTTTTAGATCCTGCAACATAAAGTCTGAAACTACAGACCGTACAAAGCAAATGCATAGAAACTAAAATCATAAAGTTGAGAGAGGTTTTGCCAGCATTTCAGACCAATCCTCTGTGTGATGCAGGAAAGCCAGAGCCAATGTATGACTAGAGCTTGTGAAAGTTATTTTTGAAACTATAATTTCCAGAATACACCAGCCATTGGAGGATTCTTACTTTTAAAAAACCTACCTTTTTCTGATCTCTTGCGTATTAGCAACAGATGGCAGTCCATTTTCTTCTTGCTGACCTCTAGTGATGAACAGCCCACTAGATAAGTGATTTTATTGGTGACTCACTGGCTGGATTTCTAGCAGCATAGTGTGGGAGATGTTCATGTGCCTAACATAGCATTCTTGACCTTCACCATGAAGGAATGGCTTCACTCTCCTACTCTTCAAGCCAAAGTACTCTTGCACAATCTATTTTGTTAGAGTCAAGCAAAACAAGTCATCTTGTACAATACATGCACACATATGCAGATACATATATATACCCCTCCACTAGAAAGAATTATTGGTATCAGAAGAAACTGTTCACAGAACTTTCTAACTTAGTAATGTCCCTGATTTTACAAAACATAAAATACCTTAGTAAGATAGCAGTTACCAAAAACAGACATATCAGATGAATATAGGGAAGAGAGATTGAAAAGATCGAGGCCAGGGGCTGTGCAGCATATTTCTAATTGCATTTATCTTTCCAACCTAACCTCTAGGACACCTCTCCAGTCTCCTGATCAAGTTGCTTTAGGTTTCAAGCTCTTATGCTCATGGAGAACCATGAAATCTGATGACTTATTCCTCTGGTTTTGATCAAAATTTGAAACTGGAGTCATGTAGTTTTCCAGGCCTCCCAACTGTGGTTATCTAAGATCCTTTTACTTACTCTACAGGTAACAAACAGCAAAAATCCTAAGACCCCAGAAAACAGAATGTGATATTTAGGAATTTGACATCTCTCCCCAACCCTGTTCAGTCTTGATAGTACAACCAATCTCCCTTCCCCAGAATACCACAATTCAATATGTAGCATTATCCAAATGACAGCTACTTCATAGATTAGCTTTGCATAATTTATTCTACCCCCAAGGTTCAGGTTTTCAGATTATTTAGAATTCCTTTCTACACAGACTGAGATGAGAGAAGAGAGGAGGAGAAAGAGGAGACGGCATGCAGGGAAGAAGGGAAACCTGGGCTAGGAATGTACTAAACGACCTAGAAATGATCTTTTCCCAACACATTATGTTTAGGTTCTGGTTCTGGAAAATTATCTTAGTACTGGTTGGGAGAGTCGAGATTCTAGGAGTTTTAGTTCAAAAAGCAACTTCCCCTGGCTATGGTCACAAGTAAGGGACAGTGTGTTTTGCTCTCATTCCCCCCCCCCCCCATTATTTGGGGGGGGGGGCGCTTCAGATAAATTTTTAAAACTTTACTTGGTCAATCTGGTTGCTCATTCCATGGCCAACCATTTTTTGAAACTAAAAAGAAAACATAAAGGCAACACTTTCCATCTGTTATTCTTCCGGTGCACATGGTACTCAGAGATATATTGCCTCTGAATAAGGAGGCTCAATTCAGAGATGATAGTTATTAGTCCCTGTGAAAGATGAGCTTCTCAGTGAAATGAATAAAGTATGGAAAGCTTTTGTCCAAGGTTACAAGCCGTCCATTCCATTCCCTGTCCCAGTTCTCCACCACATCCAGTAAAAAGACATCAGTCTGCAATCACGGCCTCATCAAGCTGCTTTGGAGATGTTGTTTTTTATTTTGTTTGGAATGTGGGCTTCTGCAAATCTCAAAGTTCATGGGTGGTGCTGTTTTGGCTATACAAGGCCCAGCGCTGGAAGAATGAACATCACTACTGATATATACAAGTTCTGTATCCTTTGTGAATTTATCAGATTATAGAAGGCAACCTGGATAACCACTGGCATTTGTCACCGTGTCCATGCATCGCCAGTTTACTTTCTATGAAATGGATTGCTGTTGTTCTTGTTGCACTTTGTTGGGACAAGTACGTTGATTGGCATTTGGAACTCCAATTCCACCTCGGGCTTCCCAAATTTCTTGACACCATTACTCGACAGCCAACCCCATCACACTGACTTTTAAGAAACCAGTATTGGACCAGAAAATGGAAGAATGGTCCAGCTAAGTAGTTTTGGAGTCCAGTCCGGGCCTCTGTGCTGTCCTTAGCATCTTGGGCATATTACATTTCTTTTAGCGTCACTGAATCTGTCTTTGCAGAGAGCGTTTTGTGGTTTGTCCATCATGGCAGCCATTTTGTGAAAGGCAAGCCCCCTCCAGTGCCAGCCATTTTCTCAGAGTACCTATGAAACTCTCATAAAACTCCAAATGTGTCCAATATCTCTTAAAGAGTGGAGACCTATAAAGCCCCATTTCCCAGATCCTTTCTCTTGAAAGGGAGCTTGAAAGAGAGAAAAAACTTAGGGTGGTATGGAATGCAGGGAGGGGCAGGTTCAGCCATTTGCACACACAACTTTCTGCATAATAGGATTTGTTCTCCCTCCTCTCCCTCCACCCCACCCCACCCCCATCTCTCTCACACACAGTTTACACATAAGAGCAGACCCACATTTCAAGAGACAGGGCCTGACTGCAGTGATCTCTACCTAGGCCCTAGAGCTATTTGCTCTGCAGGCGGCAGCTGCTCTCTGTTTGTGGTACATTTGAGAACAGTGGGGGGCTCTGCTGTTTTCACATGTGTGCATATGGAAAGGGGGGGGGGACATAAGACAGTTGATTTTACATTTCTGAACAGCCAAGTTACACTACACAAGGCAAGTGCATTTGGTGAAACACTGGTGTTTCTTCATTCCATCTTTCCACAGAAGTCTCAAAGTAGTAGCATAAAATGGATTTTTAAAAACATATTAAAACATAAATATTAAAACCGCTAATAGCAATTTAAGGCCAAACTGATAGGATGAGTCTTAACTCCAAGAGATTAGAGAGGAATAAAATCTGAAGGAAGAACTTTCATTCCATAGTGCAAGAGTAATATCCATGTATCTTGCATCTATGGATTCTGCATCCAGGGATCCCATCATCCATGGATTGAAAATATGTTTTTAAAAATTCCAAAAAGCAAACATGATTTTGCCATTTTATTTAAGTTGTTGCTGCTGTTGTGCACCCTCAAGTCGTTTCTGACATATGGGAACCATAAGGCAAACCTATCGTGAGGTTTTCTTTGCAAGATTTGTTCAGAGGTGGTTTTGCCATTGCCTTCCCCTGAAGCTGAGAGCACATGACTTGCCCAAGGCCACCCAGTAGGTTTCATGGAATCTAGGAATCGAACCCTAGTCTCCAGAGTTGTAGTCCAACAGTCAAACCACTATGGCTTTTGCCTGTTGTCTGTCTGACTTTGTCTCTGCCTTAGCAGATCATGAGGGGGTTCTAACTAGCAGTTATGGAATTGGGAGGTTGGTAGAACTGGATAACAGAGTCCAGACTTCCAGCTATCCAGAAACATCAAGGACTACAAATCCCATCTGATTTATGTAAGATTAGGAAAATGTACCAGTCAGTGGTGTCAAGTTTTGGATTTACAATGGACCCTTGTTATACGCTGAGATTTGGTTCCCAGATCCCCCATGGATAACAAAATCCATGGATGCTCAAGTCCCATTAAATATAATGACATAGCAAAATGGTGTCCCTTATAAAAATGGAAAATCAAGTTTTTATGTTTGACATTTATACTTTTTTTGAACATTTTAAACCGTGGATGCTTGAATCCATGTATAAAAAATCCGTGTATAAGAAAGGCCAACTGTATTTTTCATGATTTGGCTAAATTGACTTGGTTCTGTAACTTATACTTCTGTCTGGACCTGGAGGATAAAGCTGGTACTTAACATAGTTATATTACTCTGAAAAACTCTTTTACTTAGAATAAAGATTTTCTTTAAGGTCCTCTGCTTATTCCTTTTTCACATGCTTGGCTTGGTGCAGTTTTTCCCTAGGTTGGCAAGTGAAATACCATCAGAATTCCCCAGCAATGTCTTGATGCACTGCTAAGGTGTGATAATCATTGAGTGGTGGCAGCAAGTTCTTTAGATAAAAGGTGGTTTCAAGGGAGACCATTTTATAACCACTCTATATAATGGGACTTGAGCATCTTCGGATTTTGGTATCCACAAGGGAGCCTCGAACCAAACCTCTGAGGACACCAAGGGTCCACTGTACTGGAAATCAGTGCTACTCAAAGTGGGTTTCCATGTATCAGCGCATGCTGCTCCCTAGGGAGTTTCAAGAAAAGAAAGAAACAATGGTAGCCAATGAGAAAAAAATATGGCATTGGTCCTTGGCATGTTGTGTATGTGTGTGGGGATTGCCATTCCCCCACATCACACAGCTTAAGAAGCACTGTTGTAAACGTTAAAAAAGATATTAAACATAAAACAAACAGAAGTCATACATTAATTATCTACATTCACACTCTTCACTTGTTGGCTTTCATACCTGACTTCCAAGACTAACTGTGCTTGGTGCCTAACTAAATTATTTGTACTTTTCCATTTGTATTACAGGCAAAGAATTTTCTGATTCAATCTTCATAAAAGGATAATTTCAAGTTCATAATGCACACACACACACACACACAGACATATATATACAACGATCTATCGCAACTAATCCCAAAATCCAATCATTGCCATTTCTCCCTACATATTGGATAGCTCATTACCTGTTACCAATTATTTGCACATTTCCCTGCTGTTGTAAACTATAAAGGGATGTGATATGCATCTACCAACAGTTGGGGACACACATACCATGGAGCTACAGGCCAAAGAGACAAGCCCTTGACATATGTTCTTAGCTGTCTGGAGATGTGCATTTCCCTTCCATTGCAAACACAGCTTTCCATGTGGCAGATTTATGTGAAACATAAAGCAGGCTGGGGGAAAAAGGTACCCCTTTGCTTAAGAAGTCAATAGCCCTAACTCATCTCATTCTACCTCTGTCCTACATCTTTGCAAATAGTTGGACTGTGGCCTTCTGGCAGTAACTCCCCATTGCCAGTCCTAATTTCTTTTCTCCCATCCCAGGTTCTTGGGGATTCCTAAGTCCCTGTGACATAAGTAGACCCAGGATGCCCCATGGGCTTACTCACTGCTACCTCCACCTTCATTTGCTCCAAAAGCAGAAGCTGACTGACTGCCACCCGCCACCATCCCCTCATATCTCCCCCCCTCCACCCCCTTCACATTTTGCAGACCCTTCGCAGTGTGTTTGTGATTATCCCGGCCTCTTGTGATAAACGATGCTGTCAGGAATAAATTTAATCAGAAGCAGACAAGATTATTGTATTTATCACTTTTTACCGATCGGCGGCTTCCAAGGGCCCAGAGGCGGCAACCAGACATTGAAAGTGGGGAGGGGGGTGCTAAGTGAAGACTAGGAATGCTATAGGTTGAACAAAAGACACCATGAATATCCACCAAAGTCCTGGGGCATCAGGATGGGGAGGGAGGGAGGATGGGGGGGGGGGAGAGAAGGAACATCATATTTTAAAAAAACAAAGTGGGAGGCACTGTTTTGTCTCTCTCTGTGTCATTAGCACAGACAAGTGTTTTGTTTTTCCTTTTTTTTAATCGAAGAGTATTATCAACCCAATGTTACTTGCTCTGGGCTCAATTTATTTTAAACATTGATTTAAAGGCATAATTAAGGTCTCCAGGGTCTCCTCCTCCCCCCCCCCCTCCACACACAAAGCTTGTTGGCATTATTTCTTCTCCTTTTTTTGCACAGCTTCTTTAATCTTTCAACTTAAACAAGGGAAAACAGCAGCAGCAGGAGAGAAAATGGCCTATGTGGATTTTTCTCACCCATTCCAGACAGAGAAATCCCTATCTACATGCATACAAATTGTAAAACTGGGATCAGAGACCCTTTATTTATTTATTTATTATATCCTGCCTTCCTCCCGGTATAGGGTCTCATGGCAGCTAACAAAATTTAACAGTCCAAGTTAAAACAATACAAAGCATTAAAAAGACAAACTTTAAAAAAATAATTAAATAATTTTCAGAAGTTAAAAACATTATATTATGATGAGAAAAGAGGAAATGAATTTAATGGAAAGAACTTACGTGCAGTTAGCCTTTCATATTCAAAAAAGCAAACTTTAATGTTGCCATTTTATATGAAGGACACAATTTTATTATGCACATCCATGGATTTTGGTATCCACAGGGCATGCAGGTATCCTGGAACCCAACCCCAAAGGATACCAAAGGCCTACTTGTTTATCAAGGTCTTTTAAAGCAGGAGACTAAGAAGATGGGGGGGGGGGGGGGCATACTCCTGGCACAATCACACAGAAGATTTTCAGACAATGTCGCACTTATCCAAGACTTATCCCGTGAAGATCCAGGAATGCTCCAGCAACAAACTATTCATGGGGAAAGTCCCTGGAATGGTTTGTTGCTGGAGAATTCCTGGATCTTCATGGGGCAAGTCCTGGATGAATACAAGTCGTCTGAAAAATTTTTTGCGCATTTGTGCGATTATGCCACAAGTATGCCTTTTACGCCCAGCTTTTTCCTCCTACTAATAATCTCTTGAGACTTCATCAGAACTTCAGGAGGTGTACAAACAAATGGAAGTTCTATTATGGGTAGAAATTAAAGGGATTATCATGACACTTCAATATGTGGGTCTATACATTACAGTATAGACTCCTTTTCATGTACATAATGTAATGACAACCCTCTAACGTTTCTAACCCTAAATCAACAAAATGCTCTGGCCAGGATTCCCTACAGTGTGCAAAGGGATGAACAAGATAGACATGTCTTCTGCACCAAACTCTATTGTCAAGATAGGCTGGTCAACTGCGCCACCAAAATCTGGCACATCACCAAATTTCAGTGGCAAACCAGCAAAAGAGAGCCAACCGCCTCTCTTTTGAAAGAAAACAGTTGCTGGTTTCATTATCACACATAAAATGTAATATGTTGCATAGTACTTGTACACGCTATAATCTCATGGAATGGTCGAGTCTTCTACATAAGCAGCTTTTAAATATAATTCTGTACAATGCTCCTACCTCTACTGGTTTCTGTTAATTCCCAAAGACTATTTCAGTATTGAATAGTTAGATGCCAGATTTTTTTTTTAAAAAAAGGCTCTCCTCCCACCCCCTTGACTTTTCTGCAATTCTTCTTTTCATCAACTTCTCTTCTTTGTTTTTTTACAGACCTTCCATATGCCCCTCCAAAACTGACAATTTTTCTCCTCCTTCAAAAATGAAACGTGGGCCAGCCACATTTGAGGCAATAAAGAGGGTGATTTTAAGTAAATATAAAATGGACCTCTCTCATCTACTACACCACCAGGAACTGCCCCTCTGGACCAGAACTTGGAAACTTGGGGAGAGAAGAGACAATTTATTTTATTTTATTTTATTTTATTTTTGCTATGCTGGCTAGCGATCACGGGAGTTGTTGTCCAAAAAATAATACAGCTGATCCATGGTATTCGCTGCTGTTTGGTTCCAGGACCCACTTAACCCAGATATACAAAATGGGAAAATCAAGCTTTACTTTGGGGATATATAAGCCAGAGGATACAGAGGAACAACTGTACAGTCAGCTCTCTGTATCTACAGATTCCTTATCCACAGATTCAGCCATCCACATTGCAAAATGCAAACCTTGATTTTGCCATTTTATATAAGAGACACCATTTTACTACAACATTGTATTAAATGGGACTTCAGGAGTTTGGTTCCAGGTACAGCCTCGAACCAACACCCAGTGAATACCAAGGGCTCACTGTTCTGTCACAGACATGGGGACGCTACAACTTCTCAAGATGAAGTAATTACTATTAATAATTTCACTGATGTGCCACAATGCCCGTTTGTTCAACCTAGTGCTACCATGATGTTTTGGAATGCCTCTCCATCATACCTAGTTATTAAAAGTACTGCAGGGAGTTCAATGGTAGACTACGACTCGGGGGTTTGAGTCCCAGCTTGGGACTGGGTGACCACTGGGTGACCTTGGGCAAGTCACAGTCTCTCAGCTTCCAGAGAAAGCAACGGCAAACCTTCTCAAGAAAACTCTATGATAGGTTCACTGCCTTAGGGTCACTATAATTCGGGGGGAAACTTGAAGGCAAATAACAACAGGGAGTTGTAGGTGAAGACTTCTCGAAAGCTCCAAGTTGGTGGAGGCTGATATGGATGGGCATGAAGAAGGGAGAGAATACAGTAGTAAGTATCTCAAAATAGCAGGACTTCAGGAAGGAGCCTCTGCCCCCCCAAGCAAGATGGGGGAGGAGGAGAACCCAAACAAAGTTGCCTTAGGATCACAGGAGGGAAGGTTTAAACAGGGAAGAAAAAAGAGATGCTTTGGGAAAAACAAGACTGGGCTAATCTCAATTCTGCAGAGTAGGAGGAAGGGGGGCACTGAGGAATGTTTGTGAGGTGGGAGAGGAGACACTGAATAAGGCCCATGTGCTTTTAATCAGCTCTATGGTCCAAGCTGTGACCCGAGAATTTGCATCAAAGGCCAACTCTGGTGTAGGATAAGGGAATGTGGAGGGGGGAGAGAAGTGCAGGAGGAGAGGGAAATATATTCACAGATTTATGGGAGCAAGGGGGAAATTTCTCCCCCCACCATACAACATCAGAATGCCATTAGTTAGAAATAGCCTGGCCTTTTCTCTTTAAAAGGGGGAGACAACAAGGCTATATTTGAGAAAAGGACTAAGTTCATGTTCTAGCATCTTACTACTTGTCTGAAACACCATCATTCACCTTGCTCCTGCTCCAAAAAGCCATGATTTCTGGTTCTCATTTTCTTCTCCCTAATGACCTTCTCAGCAAATCCATCTCACTTCCTTGGATATAAGAAATGGAAGTTAGTGTTCCAGCATTTGTTGTTCTTGTCAAATTCAAGTCATTTCCTATTTATGAAGACCTCAAGGCGTCTTCTGGGGCTGAGAGGGTGTGACTTGTCCAAGGTCACCCAGCAGGTTTTCATGCCCAAGTGGATGCGACGGTCAGGAGCACTTGCTATCAGCTTCAACTGATACGCCAGTTGTGCCCCTTCCTGGAGCAGGGAGACCATGAAACATTGATATATGCACTGGTAACCTCTCGGCTCGACTTTTGTAATGCGCCCTACATGGGGCTACCCTTGTATCAAGTTCGGAAACTTCAACTGGTACAGAATATGGCAGCCAGGTTGGTTACTGGTACACCTGGATCTGCCCACATCACACCAGTTTTAAATTCCCTTCACTGACTGCCTATTAGTTTCCGGGCAAGATACAAAGTGTTGGTTTTAACCTTTAAAGCCCTACATGGCTTGGGTGTTGACTTCTTGCAGGAGCACCTTCTCCCATATAATCTACCCCGCACTCTTCATTCCACTGGGAAGAATCTGCTCCAACCTAAGAGAACTAGACTTAGTGCAGTGACCCAGAGATCCTTTTCATCAGATGCTCCTAGACTCTGGAATGACCTGCCGGACGAGATCCATCAGATCATCACCTTGGATACCTTCAAGAAGGCTATTAAGACGGATCTCTTCCGGCAGGCCTTTCCAAACTAAAACACTCTTGCTTACCTGCCTCCCCCCCTCCCCCTTTTCATCTTCCATCTCTTATCTTTATGTACCCTACCTGGACTCCACTTGAAATTTTTATCTCATTTTAGTGTATTTTTTTTAATGTTTTAACTCTTTTTTCAGTTTTATCTCTTTTTAGGACTTGATTATGTTTTTATGTGAAGTGGGAGGGTGGGGAATTTTGGAATTTTTAATCTCTCTCTTTTAATTGTACCGTATTTTACTGCTGTAACCCACTTGGATTCCCTGAGAATAAGCGGAATATACAAATAAATAAATAAATAAATAAATAATATTAAGTGGCGAGCTGAACCCTGATCTCCCGTGTCCTAGTCCTACATGCAAATCACTACACCACACTGGCTCTTTCAGCATTACATTTACATTAACCATAGGATTCCTCCCAGAACCATACTCTCTACAAATAAGAGAGCAGATTTCAAGAAACTAGAGCCTATGCTATCTAGCAATCTCACGACTGGAAGCACCTTTCCCATAATGCACAACCTCATGCCAACCTTCCAAACCCTGCTCTCAACTCCAGTCAATGCTTTGAACACTTTTCATAAGCCACCACCAGCATGACTAGTGGTCAGGGTTTATGAAACTGTAGTCCATCAATTTAGGGCCGGTTGTGGAAAGCTGTCCTATTCTACAGCAAAAACCAATTAGATGCTTACACAACAGTTTGAAAACATTTAAGGAAATGTACGCCACACAACTAGTTCCTTTGTTGAACTACTCTTAAGGACTAAAAATTCTTGTACATATACAACCTACATTTCCCTCTCTTGCATTAAAGGAAAGGCTTCTTGGACAATTCTTAATGGGATTGGCCTTTTTGACAAAATGTGGCCAGCGGGAAGTGAAAGAAAATCACATTTTAGTCTAGATCTTATATTACAGCTAGCTCAGTCCAGCAGCAGGCAGAACATCCTGTACACAGATGTGGTCCTGGAGTGGAGGGCTTGCTCCAAGAGGAACTGTTTTATCTTCTTCTTTACGTGAACAGAGGGGAAAAATACAGCTTGTAAAAGTTACTAAAACTCCCAGAAACACTAAGTTAGCATAGCCAAGTAAGTTGTTCCCTCAATTCTCTAAAACAAGAATCGGGACCCTTGTAACTCATCCGGCTTGCAAGGCCTTTGAATGGGGTTGTTCCCCATCCTCCAACCAACCCCCCGCCAACAATAAATAATTTAAAAAGACATTTCAAAAAGCTATGCAATTGTGTTCCTACTTCATTTGTGTACACAATAAGCTCATGCTAGTTGTATAGGTGACAACTTGTTCCCCTAGTAAAGCTCTTGTGGCTTAAACAACAGTCTGATATCCAAAAATGAAGCATCTCCATAATGGGGGGAAAGTGACAAGGACAGGTTTCAAACCTCCTCCCCAAATGTCTGCATATAAAATAGCTGAGAAACATGAAAGACCAATAAAAATGGTGGCAATTTGAGGGTCAGAGGAAAAATAGAGGGCCACACCACCTTCCTAACATGCAATTAAACTGCAAATATCCAACAATAAAACACTTTCTTGAGGAAAGCAATCTGTATGGAATAAACAGCAACTGCACCATCATGCAAGAAATAAAACACTACACACAACTGCCTGGGAAATACTCTGAATAACGTGTACACCCATTACTGTGTAATATCACTGGGTAGTACATCTGAAGGAGTAGGTTTATATCCTCGAAAATCCATGTTAAGATAAAAACCTGTTAGTCTTAAAAGTGCTGCTACATTTCTTCTTTTGTTTTCCCTCCCCTCTTTTCCTTCTTTTTATCCTGAGTAATGGAGTTGGAGATGTCATCCTTCTGATTTTTTCCTTTTTAGAAAATGGCCATTACATTGATCTTTTCTATAGGCTGCAAATCCTCTTCCGTCTAAAAATTGGCAGGAGAACCCAGGTGGCTTCCTACATATTACATCTAGCAACTGCCCCCCTTCCATCCCCCATAACTGCCAAGAAATCCCAGGAATCTTGCCCCTAGAGCATGGATTCCCAAACTTTAGTCCTATGGACTTCAACTCCCAGAAACCCCAGCCAGTTTGGCCAATCATCAGGAATTGTGGGAACTGAAGTCCAAAACATCTGGAGGACCAAAGTTTGGGAACCTCTGCCCAAGAGATGGGGCTTGAGAGTTTTCTTCTGTTTTCTTTACTACAACTCCAAGAGGCCACCCCTCCAACATGGCTAGCAGCCATTCCAGCCATGCTGTCTATTTTGACCAGCACAAGTCTATGAACCATTAGCTTCCTGTAAAATTCCCCCTCAAAAGAAAGAAACAAGTATAGCCAATGTGTACAAAGAGGGTACTGGCCTCTGGCACATCTGCCAGACCGCATATCAGACATCTGTGGGATTCTGGGAGTCGTAGTCCAAAAACAGCATTTCCAAGCTCTGCCTACCCCAACCCCATATATACAGAATTGCATCTGAAAATCATTCCCAGTGTTCTCCCACTGGATGAGAAGCAAAATCACTGCAACATGGTTCTATTTTGCTCCCCAGCCTTAATAAATTGTTTCCCTCATCCCCGCACTCTCTAATCACACAAGCTACCGATGGGTTCACCCAACTAGACCCACTTTTCCCGTCACCCCTTCATGTTGTGCCCTATTTGCTGCTAATTGAAGCAAGGCTTACTTCACTACTTCTGTATTAACTGGATCCAGCCGGGCTGTTAATGTGGCAGAGGCATAAACACTGCAATTATCAAATAAAGGCAGGCTTGGAAAGTGGAGCGGGTGGGGTGGGGGGAGAGGTCTACATCGGCTGCTTCCATTAAAATTACATCTACTTTCCTTGTAACTCTCTCCCCATTTAAAATGGGGGGAGCCCATAGAGCCTTTATTCCAAGACATGCTATAAACACAAACCAGGCAAGATTAGGTCTATTGTGATACAAAACTAAGGCTGCTCCTTTAGCGGCAGATATCGGAGACTATCAAAGTGTAACAAAACGTCAAATAAAAGGAGAAGATACAGTTGGCCCTTCACATTTGCAGCTTTGACTTTTGCGGATTTGATTGCAGTCGTCCCTCCTAATTCGTGGATCTTGGATCTGCAATCTTGAAAATCTGCAGGGGGTGACATCCACTATTTTTAATGGGGCACCCGCCAGCACCCCATTCAAGCCTATGGGGCTTGAATATGTGGGAGTCTCCATTTTCGCGGGGAGACCTGGAATGTATCCCCCTCGAAAACAGAGGGCCAACTGTATTTGCGATTTTGATTAATATGTTTTCTCTAGAAATCTCTTAAATTCTCCAGCACAACTCCGCTAGAAGATGACCACAGATTTGCGCTGGAGAACCTAAGAGCAGTGATGGCAAACCTATGGCACGCATGCCAGAGGCCAGAGGTGGCACTCAGAGCCCTCTCTGTGGGCATACATGCTGTCGCCCTAGCACAAAGTTTGCCAGAGTTTCTTACTAGAAAGCCAGAGGGACATGGCACTTTGCAATAAATAAGTGGGGTCTGGGTTGCAGTTTGGGCACTCGGTCTGTAAAAGATTCACCATCACTGACCTAGAAGTTCCTAGAGAAAACACTTCTCTAGGCATGTGTAGGTCCTCCAGGATGATTCTATGAGCAATTTCTGGCACATGTTGACCACAGAAGGAGCTGGAGATTCCTAGAGTGGTCTTCATTTAGGTAAAAATAATAGTGCTTTTTTTATTTGCAGTTTTTCCACATTCGTAGGGGTCCTTCACCCCTAACTGCAACAAATGTGGAGGGACCACTGTACTAGCATTTTGAAAAGTCATCATGCAATGCGCATTGGTAATCTGTTCTGTAAAATATACTGACAGTAGGATGTAAATGTGACTTTGTGTGCAATCAAGGTGATGAGGGTGAAAGAGTGCACACAAACACACACTAACAAATGGCTTTTAGCAGCATGTTTTATTATAGCATTAATAACATTTCCACAGTGAGCCCTTGGTATCTGCTGGGGTTTGGTCCCAGGACCCGCCATGCATATAAAAATCTGTGGATGCTCAAGTCCCATTAAATATAGTGGCATGGTAAAATGTTGCACCTTATATAAAAGGGCAAAATCAAGGTTTGCTTATGGGAATTTTTATATTTCAAAGAATGTTCAAGCCATGGCTGCTTGAATCCATGGATAAAAAATCTGTGGGTAAGGAGGGCTGATTGTATACATCTCCACCTCCATCATCACATATTGTCACCATAAATGTACTCTGAGTGGTCCCACCTATTTAGGGACAGCAGGTGGCAATGGGAAGAAGGGCTTTATTGAGGAGTGGCCTCCCAACTGTGCAACACACTTCCTCAAGCAGCATACTTGGCACCCAATCTCTTTATAATGCCAGGCAAAACTTTTTTATATACTGTATATTTCTAGGCTTTTAAAATTACAGTATGGTTTCATTCTGTTTCAGCCCCCTGGTTTTTTATTTCAATGCCCATTTTTTTAAACTGATTTCATGCTGCAAAATATTTTTTCCCCTCTTCCAAATTTCAGGCTAGTCATTGATTTTATAGTGGTACTGTACTTTGTGGTTTTACAGTAATTTTTTTAAGTTTTGGTTCCCGTGAGACATCAAGAGTGCTTTGGTTGCAGCATAAAGTAAGAACTGTAAAAAAATGTCCAAATATTATGGACTGACCTAGAACATAGGTGGACAATTTGTGGCCCCCTCATGAAATTATTGAAGTCTGAGCCCCATAATTCTCGAACAAGGAGCATGGTGGCTAGGGTTGATGGGAATTGCAGCCCAACATCTGGAGAACAACTACAGGCCCCCTCCTGTCCGAAAGGAAGAAGAGAACATTACAGTCAATTCTGTACTTCTTTGTTAATTGTTACTTCAGCACATCTGAAATAGGTTCCAAAAGAAAAACCTGTTTTCTGTTAAGACTTGGGCTGATGACATCTTAGAACTTCATAAGTAAGACGGCATAATAACCTTCCCCAACCAAAGGCCTTCCATTTGTATTGGACTGCAACTCCCATAACTCACAACAAGCACAGCCTATGGTAAGACATCCTGGGGGTTGAATTCTAACCCTCTTGGCCAGTCTTGTAGCACCTTTGAGACTAACTAAAAAAAGAAGTTGGCAACATGAGCTTTCGCAGACTTAAGTCTAGTTCCTAATGCACCTGAGGAAGTAGACTTAAGTCTACAAAAGCTCATGCTGTCAACTTCTTCCTTTAGTTAGTCTCAAAGGTACTACAAGATGTCTCTACATACTGATACTACAGACTAACACAGCTATATCTTGAACTCTTGGTAGTTGCCAGACTGGGGAATTGAAGAAACCCAGTGGCATAAAAAGTTGGTAACAATGAAAAGGGCTAACTCTATTTATACCCCACCTTATTCCAAAACTGGAATTCAAAGTGACGACGACAATGACAATGATGGTAATGATTCAATAACAACAACCCTAAATCTCAATCAAGGGCCTTTGAGATTAAGAATAGAGGTTTCAGGTCTAGGTTTAAAACTTGCAGTGGGAGAGACCCGACGACACCTGTTACCTGTGTTTTCAATACCAGGGCTCTCAAATCTTTCAAAACAGTGCCTCTGAGCTTATGCAGATTGCCTTTCCCCTCAACAAGTAATCGAGGACAACAGCAATTTCCAGGAGGGAAGGTGTTAATTTGTGTCCCCTCTCCTGAAAACACAAACAATGCTCCCCAGTGTATCTGCAAGCATCTGGGACCCCAGAAGAAATGGGCTCAGTGCCAAAGCAGGCTGCATGGAGGGAGGGGCACAGAGCTAAAGGAACCAGTCTCGCCAGCTCTGGGAAAGCAACAAGTGGGTGAACTTTGCCCCACTGAGCAAATGCAAAGAATGCAAGAGACAGAGTAGGCAAGTAGGTGGAGAGAAGGGCAGAGTGCCAAGGCTGAGGCAGAATTCCCTGACCTGGAAGGAGGGGAGCCTAATGGCATTTTGTAGGGTGAAAGGGAGCAGCTATGAAGCAGGACTCCCATAAATTCCAAGGAGGCATGCGAATCATGGCACTCCGTAGGAGGCCAGCCTTTATTTAGGCAGTGCTTTCCAAAGTTATGCATTGAATTTCTCTCCCCCCCCCCGGACTTTTTGCATTGCTGTCTTAATTCTGTATTTCAGCAGTTTACAGAATTTCAGCCCTTGCCTATTGTAAAGTGTGTTTCTGGGAGAACCAATTACTTTTCCATGATATGAAGTCCATGGTTTGTTATTATGAATGTAGATTTTAATAATGAAAATACAGAGATTGATTCATTATCCCCTGTGGTTCACTTGCATTTTTCTTTTTTAATTGTTCTCACAGCATAATTTGACCCAGAGAACGCCAATGTCTGTTCTCAAACTCTACAAGATGTGACACATAACAGAGTGCACTATATTTAATACTGGAGCATGTTCAAAGTGCACACCACATGATACTGAATAACCGCCATCATCTTCTCTACACATCTAAGGCAAAAGAGCAAGGAAATCCAAATCAGATGATGCAGGACTTGGAAGAGTTGTTTTTAGACTGTTAACTCCCAGAATTCCCCAACCACCTCTGGGACTTGCAACTGAAAAATATAACTCTTCAGTTCTGAGTTGCACACAAGTTTAATCATCACATTTCACATATGATCAGTGTGGGCTCTCTTGTTTATTTAAGACTGGCCTCTCTATGATTCAATTGAATTCTTTGGAAAACTTGGGGTGGCCTTAGCACTTCTCCTGTTAAATCCAAAGACCTCAGCATCCTCTGGTGCACAATAGCAAGTAGGAAGTTGTGACTGGCTCCCATTCTGAATGCCAGTAGAAAAGGGATTAAGCGCAATTTATTACTATGCGACCCTGAAAAACAGTTTTCCACACCCAACTGGGGAAAACCAGGTTCAATCATGTTAAGTGGGCTGAAATCCAATTTTCTGCAGGAGAAAAGTGTATGATATAGGTGTTGATATAGGTGTTTTTAATGCATATTTGTGTCCACCTTTTGTTCATTCTTCTATTTACTTAGCTACACACCTAAAAATCTGAATTCACCTCTATAGTGAGATCACCTGTCTTGACAGAAAACATTACAATTCAGAAAATGCATAGCAAACTACGTGTATTAATAGCCTACAATACGAACCCATAACATATTTTGAAATTTGGCCTTGCAAAGCAATGTGCATGCAGTTCCAGAATTTAATAATTCTTAAGTCTATCTTTGTCTTAAATATATATAGTGGTATTGATGGTGGTATTGATGCTCATTATCTTCTTGAATTTCAAAAATTCACCACATGACTGTTATTGTACTAACTGTTTTACTTGTATTAGTATTCACTTTAAATTATACTAGCATTTGAAACAGAAAAAGTAGCTTAAAAGATCTTAATTATTACACATGCGTACATGTGTACACACACACACACACAGTAGCCAAGATACTATATCATGTCACTGTACCGTAAATATCTACCAGCGAAGTTACATTATGCAATCCTGCTAGTTAATACTAACAAGGCGCAATGTATGTGGCTTAATGGTCAATGTGCATGGCTGGCCACCCACTGTACAATTACAATTCAAAATCTGCATTGAAGTACTGTAATGTGTGTTCTAAGCTCTACTCTGTGTACTTTAATGTGCTACTGCCCATGCAATAATCCCACATGCACAACTCTGCTTATGTTGCCATCAGATGAATATCACCAGGCTGCGTTGCCCCAAAAAGATCACTCTGCATGTGCATATCAACCTATGTCACTACCAGAATGCCAGCCAATGTGTGTGCATGTGCATGTATGCATGTTTGTCTTCCCAACAGCCTAAATCCAAATGTTCATTCCAATTAACCCAATAAGACTGAATCAATAAAACGAACATGGGATTACAGCTAGCCCTTGGTATCTGCTGGGGTTTAGTTCCAGGCCCCCCACGTGGATGCCAAAATCCATGGATGCTCAAGTCCCATTAAATACAGTGGCATAGTAAAATGGTGCCTCTTACATAAAATGGCAAAAACAAGGTTTGCTTTTGGAATTTATATTACTTTTGAATATTTATTTATTATTTTTTGTTATATATATATAGTGGGCATTTTCTATATTTACTGGGATTTGGTTCCTGGACCCCTGCCCCATGGATACCAAAATCCGTTGATGCTCAAGTCCCATTTTATAGAATGGTTAAAATGGTATGCCTTATATAAAATGGCAAAATCAAGGCTTGCTTTTTTTAATTTATATTTTTAAAAATATCTTCAAGTCATAGATGGTTGAATCTTTAGGTAAAAGAATCTGTGGCTATGGAGGGCTGACTGTATTTTCAAGCCGTAGATGGTTGAATCCATGGATAAAAAAAATCTGTAGATACAGAGGGCCAACTGTACCATTTCTATTGATACTCTACCTGGGACTAACATTTGGGTTTAGCCCCTAGTCTCCTTACAGCCCTATACATCACCATGCCCACAAAGTGCAACTGAAATCTTATCCCATTGGCAACTGCACAAGTGGCTGAAATTCAAAGTCAAAGGTGGAGAAAGCGTACTCCTGGTTCTTTGCTCTACCTTTGATCCCCTCCCCACTATAACTGGGAACTTGAACCCAGGCATCCTGATCTCCAAGGGAGGAAGGAGTGAGTGATCAAGGCAGATTTTCACTCTATTGATCTACACAACTCCTCACTGAACAACACCCCACCCCCGCACAAGCACTCCTTGGCCTCTGTATATGTCAAGAGGTTTGTTTACTTCTTTTAAACCTTTGTTTCCTGCTATTCAACCTTTTTTTAAAAAGGCCTCTCTAAACTGAAGAGCTAAGGGAGGAGGCAGAGAAAAATAAAAGAGAGAGTGGGGAGGGGAAAGAAAAGAAATGACGTCCAAGCTGCCCTTCCAAGGCTATCTTTCAAACAGGCCTCTTCATATAACCCACAATTCCACTCCATGGGAAAAGGAGAGGAGCCATCTGGGCATCTCTCAGCACACAGGATTTGGCACAAACTGCCTGGTAGCAGCAGCGAGAAAGGACTATTGGTTAAAGATCCTGACACAACCATTTGCTACCAGAGACAGAGATAATAAAGGAACCAAGAAACCGCAACAAGCAGGAAACAGGACATGTGCTCAAACATAACTTCTCCGGGATGAAATGAACTTGTGCTCCAAAGAAAATGAATTTTCCATGGCAAAGGCTCTCAACTGGTGATATACAACTCAAACACACTGACATCCCCCTAAAATAAAATATGTCCAAATTAGGTATAAATATAAAACCAGTTCCCAGCCTTCTGTCATATTCTAGTGCAGGAGTGGGAACTGTATGGTCCGCCAAATGTTCTTGAATTGGAATTCCCAGCCTTCTTCACCACTGCCTATGCTGTCTAAGGCTGCTGGAAGTTGTGGTCCAACAAAATCTGGAAGGACACATGATTTGCTTTCCTGTTCTAGACCAACAAAGACAACCAAGAATGTATTATGTTATTAGTCACTATACTACAGCGGCTCTCAACCCACGAACACCGAATTATCTCCCCCAGATTTAGGAGATAGTCCTCACAACTAAATGCTCATTTCCTTTATCTAAAAGCCCCTTCAGAAATTCAATTATTCTGTAGGGGGGGAGTGCCCACAGACAAACAGACACTACATCTCCAATGTTACTCTCCCCTCAATATACATAGATCTCTCCTCTAGACCTCCAACTCACCATTTAATGGTCTGGGGATTCAAAAGACATTAACAGAGTGAACCAGTGCATGAAAGGAAATGAGATGGAGACAGATAAACAGATACACACACACACACATGTTCTTTCAATGCACTGAGGCTCATTCTGAAGGGGTTAAAGGGGTTTTAAATGTCTTGTGCAATCACACAATTATTTATTTATTTTCATTTATACCCAGCCTTTCTCTCAATATGGGAACCAAGGCAACTTACAGAGTAAAATTAAAACAAAATACTGTTAAAACGGTATGTGATACAGAAGTTAAAATACAACAATCAGCATGTACTCCCAATGGTTCCAATTGCTAACTCTCCAGAAATTTTGAATATCAACTCTGCAAATTCTGGGACATAGCCCACGGTGGTTGGGTTTTTGGGTAGCTGAAGTCCAAAATATCAGGGGTATCAAAGGTTGAAAACCACTGATGTATATCAAGCCCTTTTAAGAAATCCCCCAGCTGGCCCCTCTGCCATCTGATGTTAGGTGAGTGGCAATTGGGGAAGAGACCCTTCCCCTTTTGAGGTTTCACTCATTGAACTCTCCTTCTAGGGGAGCTCACCTGGCATTTACATCAATGTCCTTCAGCCACCAGATCAGCAGTACAGTACCTCCGGCATAAGGGAGAGAGACTCTTCTTTTCTCACAGAGTTATCCTCTAATGGATTTATTTTGCTACATAGAATCATAGAATCAGAAAGTTGGAAGAGATCACAAGGGCCATCCAGTCCAACCCCCCTGCCATGCAGGAACTCTCAATCAAAGCATCCCCGACAGATGGCCATCCAGCCTCTGCTTAAAGACCTCCAAGGAAGGAGACTCCACTACACTCCGAGGGAGTGTGATCCACTGTCGAACAGCCCTTACTGTCAGGAGGTTCCTCCTAATGTTGAGGTGAAATATCTTTTCCTGTAGCTTGCATCCGTTGTTCCGGGTTCTGTTCTCTGGAGCAGCAGAAAACATGCTTGCTCCCTCCTCAGTATGACATCCCTTCAAATATTTAAACAGGGCGATCATATCACCTCTTAATTTTCTTTTCTCCGGGCTAAACATCCCCAGCTCCCTAAGTCGTTCCTCATAGGACATGGTTTCCAGACCTTTGTGTGTTTAGGGATGTGGCTTTCTGGTGTCAACTGCTTTCCAAGTCATTATAAACTTTTAATAGATTTAATGAAAGGCAACAAACAAATGCTTTAAAATGTATGTGTATGTAACAATCTTGAAGGCACATACATGGTGTTTTTTGTTTTGGTTTGGGGTTGGGTTTTTTTGTTTGTTTGTTTGTTATTTTTCTTCATTTCTTCCCCCAAACAACTAGCCATGCACCAATCTAGCACTAGGATGCTATAGATTCCTTCCTAGCCTTCAACTCAACATTGCTACAAACAACTCCAGAAACTGGAACTGGGGGAACTGTCCAAAGTAAGCAAACAAACAATTTTTCAAAGTTGGCTTAATTTATATAGATTTTGGAAAGAATTTGCTTTCCTTTGCTGAAAACTTGGAACTCTTTTGTAACTTAAAATTATTCACAATCCTAATTATAACAGCAATACTTAATCTGGAAAGTACAGAATTAAAGAAAACATGGTTGGATATGGACAGAAAGAGGGGCATCCAGTTCATGCTCCAGCTCTGCCATATACATGAGACACAGCAATTCTCTTTCTTTCCCGCATGTGCCTTACTGTTTTGTATATTTGTTAATTGTAAATGGTTTAGGGAGCTGCAGACATACAGGATAATGTAAAGGAGAAGGGATCTACACAGACTTAAAGTGTAACAGAAAACTTCAGAGAACAGTGTAGAGTGCCAAGAAAAATCCATGTAGAAATCTGGTCTCCACTGTTAGTGAAATATCATCTTACCATTTCCTTTTTAGACCAGAACTCGCTTCTTCACTCAAGATGGATGTAATAGTCAGAATTCCGTGCAAAGGCAGATGCTAGAACACTACATGATCCTGACTGCAGAGCTTGTTAGGAACAGGGAGCAATGTTTTCTTAAATATAGATGTTTAACCCAATGAAAGTCTATGTTGTACAGTGGTTACAACAGAGCACATGTTTGCTGGAGCACACAGGAGTTGACTGTAGCTGTATACAGAAAGACTCATTAGCAGAAACTATTGTTTAAGAAGAAAAACCAAGAATCAAGAGCAAATCTCAAGTATTACCTCAGTGCAGATCAATAATACAGGTTCCTTCATTGCATCTTTATTTGCTGGAAAAGCACCAGCTCACTCAACCCTTATTTTTTAATTTCCTGCCTCCTTGCAAAATGATCTTCCCTTACCCTCCGGCACTATGCTTTTCCTCACCAGCTGTACTAAAGAGATGTAGCTTGAGCCAAAATCTGGAGGACTGGAAGAGGTAGGGGTGGGGTGGGGGTTTGTTGGTACATTATCATTGTGAAAGGAAGCGTTGTTTCCTTTTTTAAAAAAATGATATGAATAATAAATACCTCAAGACAAGTTGTCTACAAGTCTCTATAGCAAAAACTTCAACAAAATATTTCAAGACTGGATGTAGACCATAGTCTCCTCGTGCTTTTAGCAATGTTAGAAAAATTAGCCAAGAGGCAGAATAAACAATCCCCAAGGCACATATAAGCGATCAACATTTCTACTGCTGGTGATCACAGAAGTAAATGGGGAAAATGTGACTCAAAAAACAATAGATGTCAGACAAAGGGAACTATTAAGCAAAGAGTTGAAATGTTTTCACAATTTCAACATTTATTTTTGCAGGACTGATCTGAGTAATTGCATAAGTAAGTTGTTACCCCTGAATGGTCCCAAATCTGGGGACCCAGGTTGAGGGGTAGGGTTCCAATAATTACATTTTACAAGTATTTTTTTTAAAAAAAAATAATAATTAAAAGATCCAAACTAGACTGAAAAAACATAGCCCTCTATGCAAGAGCAATGCGACTTCACCTAAATTCCTAAACATAATCTGCTCCTGGGGTACCACTTCACAGATTAAGGAGACAAAAAATATCACTACCACTAGAATGGTCAACCATGGCAAGTAAGAGCTTCGAGCAAACAACCAGAAATGTACAATCATAGAATCACAGAGTTGGAAAGGGCTCCATGGGCCATTAGCTGCAACTCACTGCTCAATGTAGGCTCTCCTGGTAGAACAGCATGTAGCTGCCCAGCCTCTCTTTGAAGACATCCAGAGAAGGAGACTCCACCATCTCTCTAGGAAATTGGTTCTATTGCCAAACTGCTCTCACTGTCAAGGAATTGCTTCTAATGTTCAATCGAAATCTATTCTCCTGTAACTTAAAACCATTGGACTTTGCTCTAGCCTCTGAGCCAGCAGAAAAAAAGTCGGTACCTTTGTGGCAGCATTTGATGTATTTAAAGAGTGTGATCATGTCACCCTACAGTCTTTCCTTCACCAGGCTGAACAAGCCCAGCTCCTTCAGCCTCTCATGTTTTGTTCTACACACTCCTTATCATCCTTGTTTCCCTTCTCTGAACTCACTCCAGCTTGTCTATATCCTTCTTAAACCGAGGCACCCAGAACTGAATGCAGTGCTCCAAATGAAGTATGACCAGAACAGAATACAGGAGGACTACTGCTTTCCTAAACCTGGAAATTATACTTCCGCTAATGCAGACTAAGATGGCATTTGCTTCCTTTGCTGCAGAAACACACTGCCAGCCCATATTCAACTTATGATCAACAGTAATTCCAAGATCCTTTTTTAAATAATAATAATAATAATAATAATAATAATAATAATAATAGGTTTTATTTATATACCGCCCAATCACTGGGAATCCGAGTGGTTTACAATAGAGGGGATAACAGACAGTTCCCTGCCCACAGGCTTACAATCTAAAAGACACGACACAAAAGGAGAAGGGAATGGTGAGGGGAGGAGGGAATCAGGTCCAGCAATTCTTCTTTCCCTCTGAGGCCTGGACCAAGGCAGATGGACCGGAGGGAGGGCTCTTCTTCTTCAGGCTAGCCCCTGATGGTACTGGGCCAGCCTTCTCTCTCCCTCAGATGTACATGTAGTACACTGAGCCAAGTATCCCCCATTCTACATCTGTGCATTTGGTTTTTGGGTACCATCTGATGGTGCTTCCATCTTTGTCATATTTTGTCAATTTGCTAATCAAAATATCATGGGGGACCATATCAAATGCTTTGCTGAAATCCAGAAAAATGACATACACAGCATTCCCACTATCTGTTCAACTAGTGACTGGATCAAAACATGATCTAAGGTTAGTTTGGCAGGATTTGCTCTTGACACACCCATGCAGGTTCCTACTAATCACTGCATTCTTATCAAGATACTTGTAGACAGGCTCCTGTATAATCCATTCTAATATTTTTTTCAGTTATTGAGGTCAGGCTGACCTGCCTGTAATTTCCTAGATGTTCAATTTTGCCTTTTTTGAAGGGCAGGACAATGTTTACCTTTCTCCAGTTTTTTGTCACCTCACCCATTCTCAAGAACTGACGGCTAGTGGTTCTGCAAGTATGTCAGCAAGTTCCTTCAACACCCTGTGATGCAGTTCATCTGGCCCTACAGACTTTAACTCAATTAGTAAAATAGGTGATTGCTGACTAAGGGGTTGTACAGACAGCCCCGAAGGGGCTGCATGCAGCTGCCCCTTTTACACTTAGATTGGGGCCGTGGCAACTGCACACTGCGCCCCTGATCTGGCTTTTCCAGGGCACAAAAAGGAGTAGCAAAAAGTGGCTCCTTTTTGTGCCCTGGAAAGGGCACGATAGCCACAGCGCCACAACTTTACGGTACTCCTTCAGTGCTGTGTCATGCGGACGCAGCGCCATTGGAGCACTGTGATACTGTGTGTTGTGGGGCGTCACAGTGCCCTGGGGGCAGAGCGGGGGCATGCTTTGTGTAGACGCTACACCCAGAGTCTGCCCCCCAGGCCAGCCCAAACTGTCAATCTGCACAGGGCCTAACTCCATATCGATCTTGATTTGCAACTCAGATTCCTTATCATGATCTCTGCTGATGCATGGAAGCACATAGACCTCTTTTTGGGGGAGAAACTTTAAATAAAATAGATATTAAACATTCTGCATTTTCATTGTGATCTGTTAGTATTTCACCATCCTTGGTGAGCACATATCCTTTGTCACCCTCTTGCTTTGAACTTATTTGAAAAACATGTAAAAATAACCAACATTAATTCTTCGTGTAAAGGTAGTAACTCATGAACCCTCTTGCTACAGTTGCTCTATAACTAGGTGGAAGGGATCCTTTCTTGGAAGATTTACCCAAAATGGAGTCCCACTTGAGAAATTGAATACCCTGCATTAGATATACAAAACCCTGTTGACATATTGGATGATTGACTTCATACAAGATACCACACTGCATATATGATCTTCCCAACACGGATTCCTATGCTGCAGCCATGGCATAAATTTACACACTAAAACTTGTACATCCACAAGTATGACAGGGTGAGCACTCTGAACTGTGTGACATTTTGAAACTTCAGGATAGGGTTAATGCAGAATGCCATTCAGCAACCAGCTATTTTTAATTCCAAGTGATAATGCCTGGGAAGAATGATCTGGCAAATGGGTGTTTCCTATTTCCCATGAACAGGCACAGCCTTGACGCACGTTTCTACCCTAAAGAAGAGTAATACTCATGCTTTCCTTTGGTGTTCTCCCACTAGAAAATGGTGGACATAGGAAGAACAGAGGGGAAATGTTCTGTACAATATACATCCAGACTGCCCAGTTTCCAGCTAGGAAATCCTTCTCGGCAATGTGCAAGCTCGTTGTCCTCACACATAAATACAGTAGGCTAAAAGTGACATTAATTTACCCCTAATAAGTATGATCCCTGGTCTACATGTAAAGGTTTTTCAAAAAGGCCCAAAGTCAGTTGCAAAGGGACCTTTTTTTACTACAGTTTGCAGAGCCTTAGGAACATTATTTTTAAAATGTTATCACGATATTAACTTTTGTAAAAATGGAAGAAACGCATCACCACTTACTTGTGGGTAATGTCTTAAAATATATTATAGTAAGTCCTTTTAACCTTAAAAAAAGAAAAATGGCCCCAAATCCCACAAAAGACCCTCCTCAACCAAGATTCTGGAGCAAAAGAGTAACATCATTTATTTCATTGTCTTATTTCGTAAAAAAGGATTATTATCATTATAACACAGGTATCATTATAACAGGTAACCCCACTGAAGGCATTTTTTTCCAAGCTCTGGTATGTTCTCATTTCTTTTATTTGAAAAATGTTGTACTGTTTTTGCTGGGTTTTATCCTGGAAGGCAAGTCACACCATTACTCCAAAATGACAGAGGAACTGAGAATGAGAAACAATACCATTTGTGCAAAGTTATTCAACAAGTCTGTTGCACCTGACAGTTCTAATCAAGACCATCTAGGCTCTTTAATTCAACATGCTATCCTCCAGACCAAAATAGGCTGACCCCAAACAGATAGCATTGCATATAATCGCTCACTGGTTTCAACACAAGAACCCAACTTCAAATTCTTTCTGAGGGTGGCTTTGAACAATCTCCAGCTCTCAATTGTACCTGCCTCATAAGGTAGTTTTGAATACATGCCACTCCATGGTCCTTCCAGGAACAGTGACAGACAAAATATAACAGATATGAGCTCAGATATTTAGCAGTGATACCTGCCCCAAAACACATGTCTCTGTGTATGTGTCTATGTGTGTGTATACTGTATGCATGTGATTCTATGTTTGGGAAAACAAACATATACAGTAACTTGCATTTTTTGTATCTGAAGTGATAAAACACGGGTGTCAGCCAAAAGAACCTAATTTTCAAAACTTATATGGGATATCAAACACAATACAGAATCAAAATACAAGATTCTTGAACTCATTTCATGATCCTGGGCATGTGTCAAGTCACATGAATTTAGATTTTATCAACAGATTGGCAAGGTCTGCTTTTATTTAATTCTGGAATGCTCTAATATTGACTTAGTGCTGCAATTTCAATATTTAGTTAAACATTAAGTGGAGGGGAGAAAATATAATCTCAAAAAGTTAACACTCTCACTTCAGCCTTTAGAAGTAATGTGTAATAGTCTTTAAGAGTCAAAAACGTTGTTTTCGTAGCAGATGTAACAGAAATGCAACAAGGTGCAACTGTAGAAATGGAACTGTTCTGAAGTCAGTCATCAAAATTTTAGAGCACTTGGAAAGTTCATTTTCTGGATTCCCAGAATCTCCCATGCTGGACACACTGTCTAGGGAATTCTGGGTACAGTGGGCCACTTAAAAATACAATAGTGTTTCAAGGACTAAGGAAGGGCAAAAATCATATGAACTTGACTTATACTAAGTTGGACCATTCATCTTGCTAGACCATCTTGAGCTTAGTGTAGCCAGTGCAAGAATGTTTTTGTGGCCCTCACACCTCCCCAAATCCCCAACCACAACTTTTTCTTGCCAAAAAGAGAGAAAGAATTCTGCTCCTGGAATCTTCTAGTTTAGCGATGGCAAACCTTTAGATACCAAGTACTCGAATTAAAAGACTTCCGGTGCCAGGGGCAGGACTACTGGGGGGGGGGGGACTTCCAGGGCGGGACTTCTGCCCTCCAGGGGCAGGACTTCCAGGGAAAGACATCTTCCCCCTGCCTGCCTGGGACTTCAGCTGCCTCTATGGAGACAGCTGAAGGCAGGGGGGGGGGGGGGGGGGGGGGCAGAAGGGGAAAGAAGAGGAACAGATTCCCGGGCCTTCAGCTCCCTCTCCGGAGGCAGCTGAAGGCCTGGGAAAAGGAGGAACAGGCACACACCTGTTTTTCCTCTTCCCTGCCCTCCAGGTGCCATCAAAAATGGCTTCACATGCCATAGGTTCGCCATCACGGCAGCTGAAGGCCTGGGAAGAGGAGGAACAGGCACGCACCTTATTTTCAAGTTGATTAATGTTCCCAGAGTTAGCCTGGAAACAAGGTGTTAGAGGGTGCATGCACCTTGGTATTTTGGGGGGTTGTTTTGTTTTGTTTTTTGGCAAATCATGTCTTTTCTGTTGTTATGCTCCTGACAGTGCACATACCCTCATGGGTTCAGAAGAAGTCTAACGTGCCCCCACCCACAAATGGAAGCTTCCAGTCTCTGTGTTGCATAAAAGTACCAGCACCTTTGCTGGTTATAACATTAGAGGCTTATTGCCTCCATGTTACCAGTTTCTCAGCACCAATGAAGGACAGGAAAAGGTGAATTTCTAACAAATGTAATAAAGAAATCCTACCTCAGGAGAAAGGAAGGATATACAGTCGGCCCTCCACATTCCCAGTTTTAACTTTCATAGCTTTGATTGTTTGCATATTATTTTCTGCCACCTCCACCACTGCCCTATACCATTTTTAACTGGTACAGTATTTATAAGTCTTGCCTCATATGTGGAGTCTCTTTCAAACCTCATAAGAGACTGCATGAGATTGCAAATGTCTGGCTAGATTTTTAAGTCCCGATTAAAAATGGTGTAGGGAAGCAACAGTGGAGGCAAAAAGCCCCACCAGCCACTCACTTCTCCCCTGCAAATGAACCTACCACCTCAAAGGTAGCCATGGTGGGTTGAATTTGTGGATTGATCTCTTTTGTGTGTGAAGTATGGTTGCGGGGGGACAAATAAATTCATGGTTTTTCCACTTTTGCAGGGGTTCTGCATTCTTAACCCCCTTGGATGTGGGGGGATGTCTGTGAATTCAATAAATAAAAGGTACTTTCAAAACCAGCCCTCCCCTAATCTAAATGTGTTGGATCCAACATCACTCTAAGTGGGTCTCCGAGCATCATAGCTGCAGCTTCAACACTCTTCAAATGTTCTATACTTACTGGCTGGTGATGGTGTGCTGTACCCGCTGACCGGCAGCTGGTGTTGCATCCCTGGAAGAGCTCCCGGAGGTGACAGACCCCCAATCATGTGAGGGAAGAAGAAAGCATAGTGAGGTACTGGGTAGCTATTGAGATGCCCACTTCCTGGTGTGGAACAGGAGCTGCCGTTGCTTGCCATGGCTGGCACTCTCCCAGGGCCTGATCCTTGGGAAAGGGACTCACATAGGAGCTGAATATGGAGCACTTGCCATGGAATACCAATTCAGTACCATTAAAAAAAAAACCACTTGCAAAACCTTCGTTCAGAGTCAATGCAGCCTCCCTTTTCCTTAGGGCGAGGCTGGAGTGTGTGTGGTATATGGCCACAAGTGTTCAGTTTGTTAGAAAATTCCTCCGGTGAATGGATGGATTCCTCCAAAGTTTCAAGTGCGTTTCAAATAGAGTTCTCTCTTGAGTCAGATCCTCTGAAGAAAGCATGCAGGGGAGGCAATCAAGGTCCACTCCACAAGCTGTAGGAAACAGAAAAGTAAAGAATTAGCAAAAGTGAAAGGGACCAAAGTTATAACACAAATATTGTGAATATCTGTGAATGTTTAGTCATTGTGAAGAAGTCATCTCCCAGACAAGACTTTAGCCAAAGGTTTCAGGGTTCCAAAGCCAAGCCTTCCATACAACTAGTCAGGCCTCATTTTCATCTCCTATCCTAAGTGTCTAGAGAGAAATAAAAGTCAACATAATTTTAAACGTCATAAGCATCATAACAAGACAAGTTTATCAGTTTCCAATGACCAAGTCAGCATTCTAGAAGGGAAGTCAGAGGCTGCACCAATACTGCATAAATAACCCAATTTGACACTACTTTAACTGCCATGGCTCAATGCTATGGGGATTCTGGAAACTGTAGGTTGTTATGACACCAGAGCTCTCTGACAGAGAAGGTGAAACGTCTCACAAAACTATAATTCCCAGAATTCTATACCACTGAGCAATTGCCATTAAAGTGGTGTCAAACTGGATTATTTCTTCACTGTGGATGCATCCAGACAAGAACTCTGGGATCAGCAAACAGCATCCTGCCTTAATTTAACCCACACCGTAAACTTTCCTACTGAAGATTGTATGGAATAAAGACTACCCTACCTCACAATCTGACTAGAGAGAAGAGTTCCTGTCCATTTTCCCATTCCTCAGTCCCATTCAACCAGAATATATGTTGATTGGGGAAGGGTGAATAAGAGCAAAGTAACCAAAGACATGGTGGGAAAGACAAATGGGAAAGGCTCCATTTTACAGGCAGGGATCCCTGCACGCCCCACAGGATTACTCCTCTTCTATGACCCACCCCAAATCTGGATACAATTTCTTCTTGGTCTTTGTTGCCAGAGAACCCTGTACCACCAATAGATCTCCCCCCACCCCGTGGGTAATTATCAGAGCAGACCATTTATCGCTCTCCCTTGACAGAAAGTGATAGGTAGGCCAGCCCCTCCAGACAAATGACTTGGAGGTCGGGAGGTTTGGCTACCTGCTGCCCCTGCTTAACCATAAATCATGGTGGTGGGGGGAAGAGAGAATGGAGTGCAGGCCACTAGGGGAAATGCTGATTAATGGAAAACATAATAAAAGGCCTCCCCCATCTCCCTCCTTCTCAAAGAAGCAAATGAAGGAAGCCAATTTCTATGGAAGTTTTTGAACAGAAAAGGGGTGGAGCGTCAGTGCCCTATTTCTAGTCTAGCCTCCCCCATACAAACACAGGCATGCGTGCATGCATGCACGCACATACTTCCAGTGTTCACAATCTGATGCCTGAGATGGAAAATATAAAATGGCCTCCTCCCAGAAAAGCAGGACATGTGCTCTACTAGCAACATCTCCTCTCAAGAGCCAACCAAAAGATGCAGGCCCTCTTTAGAAAGCTTTTGTTCATTTCCACTGAGCTCATGGAGATGGATTTCCCAGTAGTTGTGCCCCACAGGTCAGCCTCTCCATCTCCTACTCTGCCCTTCCAAAAGCACACACAGTCTGAGGTCAATGCCTAACACCACTCCTCATTGCAGCACACACCAATTCTCACAAACCCATCTATTTGCATGAACTCTCAGTGCTTCTGCGACATGCATTTCCCCCTCATAACCCACTTAGAACTGAGCAGGAATTCTCAGGCTGGAGTATCTCTCAACATCTGCAATTTGTCTTCCTCCGGAGTAGCCCATGAGACTCCCACACATTCAGAATTTGAGAAGGAGCCAAAAAAGTGTGTTTCTTAGATGGAGGGCTTGGCTAAATCCCAGGTAGGATTCGACCCCAACAACTCTGTTCATTAAAAGACACAAAGCATTCAGCAGAGCAGAACAGCTAAAAACATTTTAAAAAGTAGATCCAGAGAGGTTCCAAGGGGTGGATATGAGTGTGCTTCCAGTTAAATGGGGATAGGTTACATTTTCACAACCACTGGATTGCACATTGTAAATGGCAAGGACTATTTCCATAAGAGTAACTCTTTCCTTTCCCAGGGTGTAAAAGGTTACATTTTGGCATAGGACAGGAGAGTTGTTGCAAGAAGACAGACTTTTCCTCCTTTTGGCCAAACAGGACATTTGGCTGGACAGCATCTTTTGCCTGGCATGGAGCAGCCGACGTCAAGCCAATTTGGAAAACAGGAGACACACTGACTGGGGCCAAGTAACTGCAAAGATACTTTTTTCAGGGGGCACAGGGCCAAGGAGTCACTGTGGGGGTGGGAGGTAGAGAGCCTAAGGGGTATACAGATTCTTCTCCTCCATCATAAATAATCATAAAATACCTTGTAATTTCTCTCAAATGACACATCACTCCCAAAGTATTGCTACTGGGCCAGTCTACTGGGTCAAAGCAGGGCTTGCACAGATTGCAGGGGTATTTGGACCTCTACACTCATCCCTCCAGATTTGTGGCCTCGGCTTTTGCAGATCTGATTATTGACAGATTTTATTAATATGTTCTCTCTAGGAATATTTAGGTCCTCCAGCACAACTCTATGGTTAACTTTAACCATAAGTCACACTGAAGGACCTAGATGTTCCTAGAGAGAACGCTCCACTAGGCATTGGTAGCTCCTCCAGTGCAATTCTATGGTCAATGTCTAGAAGACGTTGACCATAGAGTTGCACTGGAGGACCCAGAAACTCCAAAAGAGGTGTTCTCTCAGAGCAAAACATAGTGTTTTTGTTATTTGCAGTTTTCCCACATTCACAAGGGCCCTGTGCCCCTAACCCCAGCGAATGTGGAGGGATGAATGTACTTAGTTTCCAACTAGAATCTCAAGCCCCATCAACTAAAGCCTGTTGCAAAAGATATTTATAAATATAAAATGCAAGACTGCTGAGTACAGAAATTTGTTCTGGATCACAGGATCCAAAGGGATCTCACAGTCCTTTCCCACAAACTCCTGGTTACCCCGAGGGTTTAAAAAATTCAATAACCATACTTCAGGGCAACTAAGATGGCTGAGTACAGGGAAGATAGGTGATCATTTTGTTGGCGGTCATTTTGTTGCTGTTATTATTGTTAAATAACTGGAAATAACTCAGAAAATCTTACCAATCTGCTGTAAATCTTCAAGAGATCTACTAGTAGATTTCATTTTAACTGAAGATGTCTGGCAACATTTCAATCACTACTGCACCCATATAAACATGAGAGTGAACTCTAGCATGAATTGTTGTAACTCCAATGGACACAAGTGGATATAAAGTGCTCTCATTTGTAGATTAGGGCAGGAATCCACCAGAACTCAACTATATTTCCTCAAAAACACACTTTCTATCTTCTCTCCATAACCCATATGCCAGTTATTGGGCTCAAGGTATTTTTTTAAATATGTGGGTGCCTTGATTTTTGCGTTCTTGGAAACCAGAGAACTTTATTTGCATGTGTACACACAAACTAAGAAATTTCAGATTCTGCAATTTTAATTTTTTAAAAATTAGTAATTCTCCAAACACTGATTTGCTTAATTCATTTCAGACTTGCTGTGCAGTAGAGATATATTTACCCCACTGTCACTGAGCTTGCAGAATGTAATGGGATCAAATGGGCATAGGGGCAATTAATATCTATGTTATGCAGATGCAGACCTAACCAGAGAGGTTTCCCACTGTGTTCCTCTGAGACTGAGAGAGTGATTTACCCAATGTCTCCAAGCAGGTTTTCGTGGTTTAGCAGGTATCCAAACACTGGTTTCCCATAGTCCTAGTCCAATGACTATTCCACGCTGGCTTTTAAACACTTTGGTGCAAGTTTGTAAAGAGCTGTTCCCCTGTGGTTAGAAACAGCTCCAGGCAAACAGATAAAAATGCTTTTGTGACTGAAGCTGCTGTTATCACACTGCAAAATTAATATAAGTTTGGCACCGCTTTAACTATTATGGCTCCATCCTACAGAATCCTGGAGTGTATAGTTTGCTGTGGCACCAGAGCACTCTGACAAGAGAAGGATAAATTGTCTCTCAAAACTACAAATCCCGAAACTCCACAGCATTGAGCTCAGACAGTCAAAATGGTGTCAAAGTGCGTCAATTCTGCAGCGTAGATACACTCTGTGTTAAGAATGGCTGCTCTTATGCTGTAAGTGACTTGCATTGATATGCAGGGACAAGCAAATAAAAGTCTTGATGACGTTATTTGCAACACTGTTGCGGGTTTTTGAAGAATCGCTTTCTTCAGTTTCTGCATATTCTATACAAAAAATCTACCCACAACCTTTCATGTTTCTTTACATTCATAAGGCCTAGCAACATACCTTACATTTAAACAAGAGGCGTTGTCATGGAACCAGACATTTACCATAGTCCCATTGCTATATAGGTAGTTTCGAGATGACTCATACTATACAACTGATGCTTTTTGGACACTTTCGCTGCAACAGGAAAACTGATCAGCATCCTACAAAGGCTTTAGAACGGGGGTGTCAAGTATGAGGCCCACAGGTTTTCATAGATCTCCATTATGACTCATGGACACCTACCACAAAAATATTACTGAACAGTCTTCAAGGCTAGAAATGTGTTCAATTCAGCACAGAGGCTAAGCCTGTACTATATACACTTGGCCCGACCGATCTTTTTCTGCCTGAGTATTTGGCACAACCACCTCTGAGTATTCTTTGCCTAAAAAAACCCTATGAAATTTATGGGGCTGCCATACATTGACAGGAGACTTGAAAGCACATATGTACACACATTTGGGACACTCACATCTCAATTTATAATGGTTTCTGCTAGTAAGAATGATTGTACAGTAGGCCATTGGTACACACTGTTGTTTGGTTTCAGGACCTCACTTGGATACCAAAATCCATGGATACTTGAGTCACATTATATACAATGGCACAGTAAAATGGTGTCCCAATATTTTCAACCTGTGGATGGTTGAATCTGCGAATAAGGAATCTGTGGATACAGAGGGTCAACTGTATGCATCTTTAGTCCTGAGGACATATCAGGTGCACACATTTCTGTTATTTCCAAATGTTTAAAACCCAGGGAGGTTGATAGTATCACTCCTACCCCTCCTTAGGATTTGCCATCCCCTTAGAGGACACAATGTGCCTTTACCCTTTTGACAAGCACATGGAAATTTGACACTTTTTGCAGGAAAAGTACTAAGCATAATGAGGGGGGGGGGAATAAATACACATAGCCTGGTTGGCTGTTGCTTCTTTGTTGTATGGCTGGGCCCATTCTGGGAAACGGTAATGGATGAGAAAGTAGAAATGGGAGCAAAGTTGCAGCCAAGCATGAAGGATGAAATAATTCACTGGTGGGATTTGTATAAGCCCAAAGAGGAACGAAAGAGCAAAGGTGCAGGGGCAAAGGAAATTAAGGAGGGAAATGAAATCAGTGGCTCCCCTCCTGAGGTACTTTGGGGAGACATAGCAAGAGGAGCAGAGTGTACTGTACTCAAAAGGACTGTTGCTTCTTTCTTAACAATAGAAACAATAGAAACATCTTTGCTCACACTGCTAAGCACCTGGGGACATGGAGATTGAAACACATACAAATTGGGAGTGTGACTTAACACATATTTGCCACTTGCATCATCAAGAACAATATTACAACAAGAGCAGTGCATTTTACACAGATACACACACAGGACTAATTATAGCACATGAAGATAGAAAACTACAGACCTAATATCATTAGATGCATGCATGAAACTTCTGAATGGATGAATACTGAACAGCTGTTTTTATAGTCTAGAAACAGACATTGTCAAGGTCTTTGAGAAGTACCTATATAGCCATTTGTGTTTTGAATTTCTTTGTCTCAGCAACTTATCCAAGGAAACTACTCCAGAAAGATACCTGCATGTTGATTCAAAACATGTGTCTGGATCCATGGGGGGGGGGATACTAAGATTACTCAGTCAGTTCTCTAAACACATCAAGTGAGAAGCCTAGGACAGTTTTTCTTTTGAGATCTGAAGAACTGATATCTCTGAGTAAGAGAGGCTAGCAGCCCAGCACAACTAGATTCCCATCTTCTCAATTACTGTAGCCCCCCACACATTGAAAATCAGAGGCCCTGCCTTGGGAATCCACCTCCTTCCTGAAATTGGTTTCTAAAATAACTTTAAAACAGCGCTGTAGAATCTGGGCATCCAGTTCCTCTCAACTTTAGCTGGTCTGGGCAATGGTGAGGGAGAATGTGAAGAGCAGTTCATTTGCAGCTAGTAGGCCATACATTCCCCAACCCTCTTGTAAAGGATAAAGCTGGGTGAGATGCAAAGCCAGTCAAATGCTGTTCTCATGTCTGTGCGATATCTGTAAAGCATGTAATTTTCTCCACCATATTCACATACGATATTAAGGGGATAGGGAATCTTTGTCTGTGCTGGTATGGAAATTAAATACAGTAGTAGGTCTGGAGTACAAGGGTAGGCTTAGCATCATGATGGTTCCTTGTCTGTGATCAAAACTACAGGGAGGAGGTATTTATGAAGTTTTGATAGACATACACATATACAAATAGTCTAATTATGCCATGAGCAATAGCATCAAGTAAATCCAGAGCTTGGAGAAGTTACTTTTTAGACCATTAACCCATGAATCTCCAGACCAACAAATTAACTTCCCATGGCTAAGGGTAAATAAGGTCCAGCTGGCCCAAACTGCCTGGCACACTTGTGGACCAGTCTAGTGGGTATCAAGCACAAAGGTGAAAAAGAAAAGAAAAACCAGCTGGCAATATGCATGTGCATGTGCTTTATTAATGACAATAGAGTCCATGTGATCGCAGTGGGAAGGGAGTTAATGGTGCTAATCTCTGTCCAGGAACAGAGATGGTATCTCAGTTTAAGACTCCATTCTGTGCGGATGCATCTAAAAGGACCTAAAAGGCTCAACAGTGAACAAAATATTTTAAAATCTCTCCTGTACAACATCTGTCATAAATATGGCAAAAGCTGAACTCAGGAGGTTTCCACAGATGCTTCTTTACTGCTAGATAGTATGTGCTTTCAAGTTTCCTTTTAGATTTATGGCTACCCTTTGAATTCCATAGGGTTCTCTTAGGAAAGGAATACTTAAAGACAGTTTTGCCAGTTCCTTGTTCTGAAATGTAGCCTACACCGCAGGAGATTCCTTGGCAGTCTCCTACCCAAATACTAACCAAGGCTGATCCTACTTCACTTCCAAGATCAAACATGATCTGAAGCCCTTAGGGTATTTAGGCATTTCATTGCAGCTATTTGGGAACAATGATTTCCTTCCTTCAGCAGGCTGTTAAAGTCAATTCACAAGTTTTACAGACAGCACCAGAGAAACTTCATAGCAGAATTCCATAATGAAATCTCTGTCCTCATACTGGGTTCCCAATCAGGGCAAAGATATATAGTCAAGATTCATGGCATTGTAAGTGAAAGATAATGATATTAGACTAAGGCTGAAGCCACACTGCAGAAATTATGCAGGCTGACACCACTTTAACTGCCATCACTCAATGTAATAGAATTCTGGGAATTGTAGTTTTGTGAGACATTTAGCCTTCTCTGTCAGATGGCTCTGGTGTCACAAAAAACAAACAAATTCCATAGCATTGGGCCATGGTAGTTAAAGTGAAGTCAACCTGCATTATTTCTGCAGTGTGGGTGCAGCCCAAGATTGGGCACACTCTACAGTGTGTTTTGAAGCTACATATCAGGGCTACAGGCCTTGAAAATAGGTGCAATAGCTGGCTGCCATCCTTATCCACCCTGGCACACTTCAGGCACAATACCAATCAAGGGTTTCCCACCAGGCCTGCAACCAGAGTGTACCCACCCACAACTTCCCCATCGCTGATTTCGATTCCTAGTGTTGCCCAGTTTCACTTCTCCTCACACAAACCAGAGTGACATTGGTTCCAAGAGACTTACATTCACTGTATAAGATTCAACAGACATAGTCTAGTAATATCTAGATTATGGGAGTTAGGAATTTGTAGGTTCAGATGAAAACACGGATACGAACACCTAGCAAAAATACAATTTACAGCAAAAAAAATGTCTCTTTCTCATAACTCAAAAGCCACTCCAGGGCCAGCGCACAACCTTCTATTACCTGAGGCAAAGAACAAGATGGTAGCCCTTCCCATTCTATGCACAAAAGCTGACCATGATGTCAGTTGAGTCTCCCTTCAACACAGGTAGTGAGACATCATCTGTTCTACCATCAGAAGTAGCATGCTAGTCAAGGGTAACACAGACAAACTACCCACATCTAAACAGTGCCAGAATTTCTCTCTGGGATGCTCAGAATCTAGACAGAACAAAGATAAATGAATTGCTTTCTTTCTGTCCCTCTTATGAAAAGTTACCCAGTTTCTGTAAGTGAAAGGGCTGCCTCAATCTAGAATTGTATTGATCATCTGACTCTCATTGACTCTATATTACAGCTTCATTGTTAACCATTGAGCTGAAGCCCATCAGTATCCAAATGTATAGCTACCCTCAGATTTAGGAGTGGTAGGTATTTTTTGGCTAGCTGGGTCTAGAACGATTTAACTATGCCTGTCTGGACTCCAATACAGTGAAGCATCCTCATTATCAGAGCCATTGATAAAAGGGCATACTGCAGACAGAAAACCAGGAAAGAACAGACTGCTATGTACATAGGAGGCACAAGGATTAAGCCCTGGAATTTTTCCCAATATCAAGGTTCAACTTAAATAATATGGAGCACATCATCTTTCTCATTACTGAATGGCTTCAGTCAAGCCTGTATCAATCTGAAATTCAAAGGCAGATCTTCCAAGTCACAGAACCTAACAAGTATGAGGTATAGCCTTTCTTCTCTTAACTACCAACTACAGTCCTTCTTTACCTCTAACATATTTCAGAAATTTAAGATTAGATGGTTAGAAGAACAAAAAAAACAACAACAAGTTTTTGCATAATGAAGCAAAAGAAAGATGAAAATAAGACAACTTCCATCTCCCACCCTTGAAGATTGTGATATGGTTAAAGTTCCAAATAACATACCTTTTGAATCTGTATATAACTGTTGACGTTAGGTACTCTGTACTCCATCAGAAGCATTCCTGCCATTTCTTCTGTTATACAGTGGAGGGGAAATGGGTTCCACTATTATTACCAGTGAGCCTAAGGCACAAGCACCCAGAGGATGAAGATGCCATTTGGCAAGTGAATGTTTGTTGGAATAAAATAGTGACTACTTAAACAAGCATATCAGGGCAAGAAGTATTATGAACTTGTTGCTATGATAGTGCCATCCTTTCTCTCCCCCTTTGCTTCCCCAATGAGTGTGAACTGGGGACAAAGCAGGAAGTATGATGACAATCTGTTGTGTGGTCACAGCTTGTGGTTTTCCTTCTAGCTCTTGGTGTTGGGCTTACACATGACAGACACCAGTATCAAGGAAGGTGGGGGATGGAGATAAAGATGAAGATGATCCAAAGACCCCAAGAACAAAACACGCACAGTCACCCACATCTTACTTCCTAAAATGAGAGTATAGTTTGATTACATCTTAATCCTTAATCATTAAGAGAAAAATTTGCCAAGTGTAAAAACAGAGAGTGCAAGTGCCCAAACAGCAAAGAATCAGCAAATCGGAAACAGGGCTTTGCAACGCTTTTTTTTAACTACAACTCCCAAACTCTGAACCAAAAAAAAGTTCACACTATTGGCCCCTGTGGCACTCAGAAGTGCAACCTCTGAGTCATAGTCATGCTCCTGAAAGGGCGAGGGGGGGGGAGAGGAGAGGATAGGACATGAATCACTCCAGATTCCTCTACCACCACCCTGCCAGCACCCAGTGAGGTCTTTGCACCCGGCTCTCATAGTTGGCACACAGCAGTGGGTGATGAGAAAGGAAACCTAACATTAGGGTGTTTCCAGAGGGCAGCATAAATTGGCACCCATATGGGAGGGGTAAAAAAGATATATACTAATATATAAGGGGACTGGGTTCATGTTTTTCCAACCTCTAGGGCAGGGAAGAAAGGTGTACACCTCCCGCACCCGAGTTCTATTAAGTAGGCACACCAAGAAGATTACTCATTAAATATTTCAGCCAGCCATGAAGTCACCCATGTTTACTGCACAGCGAGAGGAAGCAAGGGTGCATGTATAAAAAAGAAGATAGACATACAACCCAATCCACAGATGAGGAACCTTTGACCTCCTTATGTTTCAGACTATAACTCCCACAATCACTGTGTGATAGGCAATGTTAGCTGGAGCTTAGTGGAACTGAAGTCTCCAAAAATATCTAGAGGGGCACAGCTCCTCAGCCTGAATCTAATCATGTCTGGTCAGAAAGGTAGACAAATACATCAGGCTACTTGTTTGAAATGGGTAGTAGGATGGGGAACCAATATAAATCATTTGAAATGTAACTTCTCAGGGCCAGTCAACCGTGCCTGATACTGATACTTGGCAATTTTCCTTGGCAAAGAGTTCTGTGTAAACCTGAATCATGTTTATCTTTATGGCCCAGAGGGAACATAGGACTGGATTTCCACATTTTCTACTGGCAGTGGCAAAGTTGTGTATTTCTGGGACAGTACCAAAGTTATGAAAATTTACCTTTTTGGGACTACAGCTCCCAGAATCCTCTAGACAGCATTTGTCAATAGCCATGTTAGCTGAAGAATTCTGGGAGCTGTCATCCCCAAAAACAACTTTTTCAAACTCTCTATAGAATATTCAGACAAGGGGTCCAGCCAACCTACCCTACTCAACCTTATCTCTCACAACATCAATAGACTAAAGAAAAAAACAGGCATTTCCCCTCACCTGAAACAAGGTCATGCCAGTCTATCTTGAGCAGCAGAAGTACTTTTAACTGCACCACCATCCTCTTCTTTTACAACCTGTATAGTGTATCCAAGTCAAACGACAGTATAACTCACCCCATTTCCCTAGAATGGTAAGCCTGGCACACTCCTTAAGTAAGAAGGATAATAGATTTGAAGACTTTAGGTGTTTTATATATGTCATTATCAACACTGTTCCCATCTATAATTACAGCTTCTACAGATGAAAAAGAATAGAGGCTGTCCCAACCAGAAAATCTTTGAATGAGTTGCATTTAAACTGCTATAAGCAGAATAAGAAGCTGATGAGAAAGGAGGTAATCTACTCTATCAACTTCTATTAGCATCTAGATCAAAAGCTCCTGGGGGTAAGATTTATTCATGTTTCCCTGTAAGGCACCAAATACTGTACCACCAACAATGTGATATAAAACACACACATACCACCCAAGAGGAAAAACTAAAGCTCCAACTGATTTTTTTCTCCTCCCTACCCCATGGGTGTGTACAATGCTGAAGCTGGTTTTGTGTGCGTGGGTATGTCACTTATCAACTTATGGAGACCCCATAAGTTTCCTGAGTGCGGGAATTGGTTTTGCCAGTTCCTGTATTCTTAGTATTGTCAAAGGCCATCACGCTTGACACTATCTTATGCCCCCCCCCCAAAAAAAAAAAACCTACTGGGCAGGACATGATTAAATTCTAGCCCCTGAAGGACATTCTGCTGGAAGTGTGGATGTAACATTTGGGGTCACCTACAGCTTACTGTGTGACTCACATCTCTAGTAATCACACAGTAATCTGCACTGAACAAAAATGATGGTTTTGTTTGGGGAGAATTATTGTTAACTTGAATAAGGAAGTTTTCTAGTCATGGAGACACATCATATAGAAAATTATATAAAATCTTATCTAAAGGACAGAGGGGCTTATAAATTTTAGTTCAGGGATGAGCAACATATAAGGTCTGAACAGACGAGCCAAAATAAAGCTGTTTTGGGTCCCTTTGGAGGTATGCTGTTTAAATGGCACACACATCTTAAGAGGGAAAAAGCTGCGCCAAAGCTGTAGACCAGTCCTTAGGACTGGAGCATGGCTTTGGCGCAGCTTCCGGACTCTTAGGATGCATGTGTCATTTAAACAGCACATTTCCAAAGTGGCTCAAAGCAGCTTTATTATGGTCTGTCTGTTTGGGCCCACAGTCCTCCAGATGTTCCCATCACCATGTAGCTATGCTTCTTGCAGAAGCCAATGTGTGTGTGTGTGTGTGTGTGTGTGTAAGCCATATAAACAGCAGACCCTTTGATATGTCTTTTTAAATAAATAAATAAATGACAAAAACTATTATTAGAAACGTTACCAACATTGATCTCAGTGTATCTACTCTAACTAAATCTGGATCCAGCTAAAACTCATACTGTGAACAGATGTCAAGTTCTGCAAAAGAAAAAAAAGAGGGAGAAAAAGAACAGGAAAAATAAAATAAGAACTATTGTTTGCGAATCTATTACAAGATTACAAAAATGTTTGATTAAGAATAGTAAAGGTTAAAGCTATCACTAAATAAAAGAGCTATCACTAAATAAAAGAGCCTTCTCAGCTAAGTCAGATCACCCAGTTGATTAGCTGAAATAGTCTGATCAATTGGGTAGACATTGAAGTTAACACTGCATCCCCTGCTACCTTTGATCAGTTTTTTCGGAATCTATATATAAATTCACTAAAATTTGCAATAACCCTTTTTTGCTCACTGCCTTGGTTTTGTGGAAGAAATGGAGACATCTCTTGGCTCCCTACTCTTCCCCTTTACGGCCTTTTCTTACTCACCCTCTTTTCCAGAGCCCAGAGAAATACGCACAGTTTCGAGGTTGGGAGGTTTATGGCCTGTATACAGTTAGAGAACTGTTCCAAAATGGGACTATCACAACGGAGCAACTAATCTGTGCTCTGGGCCCTGGCTATCAGAACTGGTATCAAATAATACAGATACAATTATTCTTAAAGAAATTGCTTCAGATACAGGAATATCCTCGCCCACTTACTTTTTTTTTTAAACATGTGCATCTCTCCAGCTGTATATTCTAAAGGCCAAATAGCATGCATATATAATTGTCTGCTAGAAGAAACATTTGGGGACCCAACACTTCATAAGGCAGGATGGAAAGCAGAACTTTCCCTTTTAATTGATAGTAAGACCTGGGAAAATATATGGACTTTACCATTTAAAACTAAGTCACTTGCCATTAAAGAGAATACTATCAAGTTGGTCCAACCCCAGTCAAATTGGCTCCTATGTCTACCAATGCTAATCCAAAATGCTGGAGGGGTTGTGAAGGTAGGGGAACCTTTGTACATATGTGGCTGGATTGTCCCTTAGTGTATGAGTACTGGAAAGAAATTTTACAACTGATCTCCAAGATCACTAAACAAAGTATACAATTATCACCACTCCTGCTCCTGTTCTCCATTTTTATGAATGAAAATATAGCCCTGCAGCATAAATAACTTATTAGTTTGCTTCTGGCTGTTGCCAGGCTTGAGATAGCCAAGAACTGGAAAACTGGAAAGTTGAATATTGCAGGATGGTGGACTAGACTCTGGGACTTGTGGTTAATGGAGAAAATGGCAGATAATAACAACAAAGTGAGAGGCTTACACTCTGGATTGACCTTTCATAAGATTTGGCACCCATTTATTGAATACATCCAGCAAGATTTAGTCTCTAAATATCCTCCAATTTTAGCTAAATTTTTATGGAAAGATGTCTTTCAGGATCCCTGAATATACTTTTTATCTATAATTTTCAGGGCCTTACTTGGGTTATTGTCTTTATTTATTGTTGTTTTGGTGTATTGTTTGTTGTCATGTTTTGTTTCAGAATGTATTAATAAATTTTAATTTAAAAAAGTATACAAATACTTTTAAAAAAACTAAATAAAAGAAATCTTACAACCCAATCTTCTGCATGCTTTCTCAGAAGTCCAGCTGAGTTCAAAAGAACTCAGTTTGAAGTAAATGAGCATAGAGTGCAGCCTTAGTTAAATGATTAAATGCACAGATCTACATAAATCTGCATAGGAATAAAATGATAGTTTGACAGGAAAAGGCACCATTTACAACAACAACTGGATGTTTACTAGAGAAAGGGAGATGTCCTTCTAGAGAAGAAGAAATGCCCTTTTCAAGACAAGCTTCCTGCCAGCAAAGCATTTACATTTAAAGTGATGAGCACCACTGTAAAATTTGCTGCCTATTTAACCAACTGAATCTTTTTACTTAAAACACCAACACATCTGCCTAGTAAAAGTACTTTATTTATTTTATTATTGGCATTTTATATGCCACCAATAATGCAAATTCTCTGGGTGCTTAACAACAAATTATATACCTATACCTCTGTCTCCTTCAGTTATGTCCACCCTTCTCAAGGCTTGTATAGAGCAACAACATGATTGAAGGATGGAACTTTCTTTCCATGATGAGGAAAAAGGTGGGGATGTTAGTAAGAGCAATTCTTCACTGGAGCCTTGTTGTCACAAGTCCTGCTTGGGAGCCCAGTTAGCTTCATCCCTGAGTAGGATCCCTTACTGATCAAAAACCTGGATAGATCTCAGGGTATCCTTGGAGCTAGCTTAGTATTGCAAAGTCTTCAATAAGAGCTGCATCTGCACTGAATAAATAATCCAAGTTGACAGCACTTTAACTGTCACTGCTCAACACTATGGAATTCTAGGAATGGTAATTTGTTGTGGCACCAAAGCTTGCTGACAGAGAAGGCCAAATGTCTCGCAAAATTACAGTTCCCAGAATTCCATAGCACTGAGCCATGGCAGTTAATGTGGTGTCAACCTGAACCTGGATTATTTATGTAGTGAGGATGCAGCCAAAGTATTATCAGGAGCTACAAATACAGGTACTGTACAGACCTTATTAGGATGTATTCACTACTACTATTCATGCCTCTAATATGATGAAGAAAGGTGCAATACATTAGTGAGAATGAGCATGGTGTGGTAGATTGAACACTAGACTATGATTCTGAAGACCAGGGTCTGAATCCTTGCTTAGCCATGAAATCCACTGGGTGACCTTGGGCAAGTCACATTTTCTCAGTCTCTAAAGACAGTAAAGATAAACCTCCTCCGAACAAATCTTGCCAAGTAAACCCAATGATAGGGTTGCCTTGGGGCAGTGATGGTGAACCTTTTAGGGACCGAGTGCCCAAACTTGGCGTTCCAGCGCTGGGTGTTATCCAGTGATGGAGCAGGACTCCGGGGGGGGGGGGGAACATGTGCCTGTTCCTCCTCTTCCCCCACCCTCCAATTTCTCCACATGCCCTCCTAAATGGCTTCACGTGCCAGAGAGGACAGGCATGCCATAGCTTCGCCACCATGGCCTTAAGGTCACTATAAGTCAAAAACAACTTAAAGGTACACAAGAACAACAAAGAAGACATAAGTGCATGCACACACATCTTCCTTGATCATAGTCATTATATGTCTAACAAACTCTGAATAGTGGTAATACTTTTCATTTGGGACTTAAAAGTAGCAGTTTTGCACCTCCTGAAACTTGTTGGGAGAAAATGTACTCTTCACCTTGAGAATTCACAAATTTGTGAGCCTTAAGGGAGTTCCTGAGAAAAGACACATAAACAAAGACTGTATATATTGTAAAATGTGAACAATTAAAATGAGCATCATGGGGGGGGGGAGTCAGAGGGTCAAAACACATTGCAGAAATAATCCAGTTTGAGTCTGCTTTAACTGCCATGGCTCAATACTAGGGAAAATGCTTCCCTCAATGGAGAAAAACTGTGCAAACTAAGAAAAACCTGAAGTATTACAAGTTAATGAAAAACAAGGCTCGAAGAGAATTCTGGAAAGATTTGGAGAAACTCAGCAAAATCAATACTGTGAGATTTTCACATTTCTCATTTGGGTGCAATCATGTTACAATTGAGGAGGAAATACTGCCTCCCCCACACACGGGGTCTTAACACCCAGAATATGTTGCATAGCTGCCTCTTTCTCCTTCCCATACTCCCAGCATGCCTACGGATACAGAAACATGCTCTCCCTCCACCCAACAACAGGCCTTTCAACAGCAAAATGAAATTCCACCTGTTGAAGCAGCTCAGCCTGAGCAGCTAAAATTACCGCCAAGAATGCGCCACTCCGGTTACCCCAAAGGAGGCCCAGACGCGCCATCCTGCCCCAGTGACAGGTGGCAGCGCCCCACCCACCCTCCCACGCTTTTGGGGAAAAAAGGCTACGGATATTTGGAGTGGTGCTAGGGAGGGGGAGTAGAGATTATAATAGTGCTTATCTTAAAAACTAACTGAACAGTGTGAAAAGACTGGAAGAATCTGGAGGATGGAGGAAAGAAAAAGGAGAGAGCCACGAGGAGAGGTTGTTCTATTTACTTTCAGCTACTCTTTTACATTCACACCCCTCCAAATGCCATAAAAATCAACATCCAGGACATAGTGTGAGGCTTCTATGAGGAGCAAATCCTGGATTAGAAACTGGGTGTAACTCTATTCTACAAACTTGGACCAACAAAATGACACAGCCCTCCTAATTTGGGGGACCCTGGAGACTCTAATACTGCAATGGTGTCTACCTGGAGCTCTGTTACAACATCTGAAAACATGCAATACTCTCTTCCCCCAATTCCCATGCTGTTGGGTTTCTCCTCTCCATCCACCCCACCCCCAAAAATAATATAACGGGAGTTAAATCAGTTTATATCTATTATTCAGCCAGGCCACAATATGTTTTTGTACATTCCAAACTTGTCTAGTACAGGTAACTCAGAAATGTAAGGGCATCTGGGAGAGAAAGATACACACATAATCAGCGCAATGTAACAAAGAAAAGGCAAAGTTGTGATTCCAGATTTTCTGCAGGAAATCCAGAGCTCAGCAGTATGTTTGGTAGCACTCAGTCCATAACTATTTTGAAAAGCTGGCCCCATCTTATGCTAAAGCTTCCTAATTATGAAATAGATTGTGTGTCATATAAACACGCAGTATTTCCCACACGTCATATAAAAATCATATAAAAAGGAGCATGTCATTAAAATGCAAAAATGTCATTGCTGTTGAATATACGAAGCATTCCCCCCCCCATACCAATTAAACTACTGTCAAGCTTTGTGCCAAATACTGCCAGGACCACACAGGGCTGGCTTGGGACCTGCCTGTCAACTAGGATGAGCCATTTACAGATATGTTGTTGCCTGAAGCAGAGTACAAAACGGTGCTTCCCTTCTTCCTATGTACAGAAGCTGACTAGCAACCTTCCTTCAAACAAAGGCAGTCGGATAAGGGCCTCTCTCACATCTGAGGGGTGCAGGCCAGTTTAGGGTCTGCAGGAAAGGCTTTCTGCCACACCAAGCTCAGTCTTCTAGAAGATAGGAACTGCTGAAGGTCCAAAGCACACTGCAGAAATAATCCAGTTTGTGATCACTTTACCTGCCCTGGCTCTATGCTAGACAATTCTGGGAACTGTCGTTTTGTGAGACATTCAGCCTTCTCTGTCAGAAAGCTCTGTTGCTACAATAAACTACAATTCCCAGGATTCCATAGCACTGAGTTAAAGTGGTCTCAAACTGCAGTGTGTTTTGGACCAAAGACAAGAGTCTTCATGAACGCGATGCCACATCGGCCACCTGAAGTGACTGCCAAGTAGGGCAAGTCTTGTTGCTGACCATTCCCAGGCAAAAATTATTATCTACTACAGTATGCATTCTTTAATTCTCAATAACATGGGAATAAGTGGATAAGTATCAGACAAACAAGCTGAAAGATAAATGACTTATTCAGCTTTGCAAGTAATTTCACACCACAAATAATACTAGCTCACAAAATTGTATACCAGCATGCCTGAATATATGCACCTACTTTAAACAGTTGTGGCCTTTCAGAAAATACCAGCAACAACAACCCAACATTTCAAACTTTCTATGATCGGTGTCCTGACAAACGGCAGGGGGTCCAAGTAAGTGGCTAGCTGCAAACTTGAATGAAGCTCATTTCAATGGCAAAGCAGGAGAAGCAATTGACCCAGATAGCATCCAGATGAAATACAGACGTGGCACAGCCAAGAAAAGCTGAATTTAGCAACTGGAATAAATTATGCAAACTAATGTTGTATATCTTTGCCTATTTGCATAATTTATTGTATGTTTCTTTGTCATAGGTCACAGGAGGGGGGGGACACAAAAACACAGTACAACCTTTCAATACTGGAAATCCTAATTTAATTTCTAACACCACAATCCCTCTCTGCTCAGAGATAAGTTATGAGGCAATGGCCACATTTTGAAGCTGATCTTCCACAGTTGTAAAGGTCCTAAACCTGCTTTAAAAGGTATCAAATGCTGTACCTTAATCCCAGAAAAGTGCAGCACCATTGCAAAGAGAGAAGCAGAAATATAACAGCCAACTTAATTTGTCTGGAGAAGGAACAGAGCTTCTCACCTCCACCCATGAAACCCACAGCGGGGCAGATCTAGGCTCAGATGAGGGAAGAGCCTATTATGCTTGGTGACAATCTCAGCCCATGCTGGGCTGGCAGGATCCTTCCCATCTCAAATCATTCTTTTCCTCAAAACACATTGGCTAGAAATATACATGCAACTACCAGGGACGACTCTGATGGCCACAAGGCAGCTGTCTGGCTGGCTCTACTAACAATATGCCAGGAAAAGCAGAGACAAGAATTAGTATAGCCGTGCCAGCTACAAAAACTGAGGGAATGTACTCCAAAGAAGTTACTTCACCAAATTCTGGGTACACTGCCACCTTCTGAAACTCTTCAAGTGAGCTCCATTTAGGTGGGTTCCTTCTCTCCTTAGAGAACATATATGTCAGAAAAATAGAATTTATGCAAAACATACATGCAATTGCATAGAAGGGCCAAGGGTTGTCAGCAGATTTGACCTTCGTATGTCAAAGGAGGATATCTAAAGCTCCAACAGATCCCTCTTCCTTCCCTCCACCGCTTGTCCTGCTATGTCAAGGGGGTTAATGAAGCTGTCCACTTACTTACTCCCTGATCTCCCTCCTTGTCCACTCCGCCTGCCCCTCTTTGATATAGGGAAGAAGCCTCCCCCCACTCCATCCCCACTAAGCCACCTCCAGCCACGGGAGGCGGATTAACCCATTTTCTTTAATAACCACATTTGTCACCGTAAATGTGATTACAGTTTGCTACCCAACCGGGTGCACAGTGATGGGGGTAGGGAAAAGCACGTGCAGGAAAACTGTAAGGAGAGACTAGGCTGGGGGGGGGGGGAGCAACAACAGAGGAACGGACAGGTAATTACTCCTTCCCTCTCTAGGGATGGCCAAGCTGCCTACATCTTGTTAATGTGGTCACTTTATTCACTCAGTTCTCATTTACTTCACAAGCACACCCAGAGAAAAACATTCCAGTGCCAAGGGCTGGAGCTCAAGAAATAGGAAGATGAAAGGAAATCAATGCAACTCCCTCAATGCCCTCCCCCTCTTGTCTGTGTACATACAACTCACAAACACACACACACAAACAAACAAAAATGTGTTTCTACCCTCACTCAGTCCAAATTGTCAGAACAGTTAAGGGCAACTCAGATCCTTGTTGGTTACTGTAACCACCTAGGATGGAAATCATTAATTAGCTTTTTAAAAGAAAAATCTGCAAGCTTCTAGTCCTTGCAGCCACTAAGAAAGGGCTGAAAGAAACAGTAGGAATTTGTGCTTAAAACATAAAAGCCAAAAGGGATGGATACTTCACAAGTACAAGGGAGAGATTCAGGAGATAATCCCTCAAACTAGGTCCTAAGTATGCTAGAAATGCCTTTTTCCCACTTAGTATTAGAGGTGTTACTGGGTTACTTTATTTCTTTTATGCTAGAATAGGCTAACATGATTAAGCCTTCCAATAATACTAGAAGAATTTTAGACTTCAGCTGGGGAGGCACAAGTTCAAATGCCCACTTAGCCACAAAACTTACTGGATGATCTGATTGGTGTGTCTTCCCTCCATCTAATCAACCTCACAAGGTCACTGTGGATTTTTGCAGGGAGCCATGCACCCAACTCTTGAGCTCCTCAGAACAAGGGCAATGTGCAACAGATACATCATCACCTAAAACTAAAAAAAGCTTTATTTGATCAGATGTATATATCAAGATGCTCCAAGCTTTGAGTCTAGTATCTCCTTGCCATATGTAACATGATGATTGGGGGATTCTAGGAGTTGTAATCTAAAAAAGGCTAACTCTCCTAAGCTCTGAATAAAATAGGTAGCCTCGTTTTTTCCCAATGCTTAAAGGAAAGTGCTACTCAAGGTGCTGGGGCATTCATCGGCTGCCAGTCCCTAGTGAATTTAAAGGGGAACTTTGGAAGTCTAGGGGACCACATTTCCGCTGCACTTACATATGGGTCTTGGGAACACTGGACTAAAATAGTAATTGGTCTTCCACATCAGATAGTTTGGAGGGCAATCTTCAAAGGGCAGGAGCCCTGCAGTGTTTCCCAAACTTTGGCCCTTTAGTTGTTCTGGACCTCAGTTCCCAGAATTCTTGATTTTTGGCCCAATTGGCTAAGGCTTCTGGGAATTGAAGTGCAAAACCCCTGGAGGACCGAAGTTTGGGAAATACTGCAGCTCTTCCTCTGAAACAAACAAACAAACAAACAAAAAAAGGTTTCCCCACCCCAAGTTAATTTTTATTAAAATGGTATCTTTCTACCAGCACAAAATTTCAGCACCCTTCATAAGGAAAGGGAAATCCTGACTCCTTTGGAAGCAACTGAGGTTAAAAATTGAAAGAAGCCTGCTTTCTAGCTAGGAAAGTTGCTTTCTGGCTTAGTGTTGGTTCCTTGCATCCACAGTAATGATCACTAAAGTATGGTCTATACAACTGATAAACTTTATTAAGCGCTGTGGTCTCCCCGTAGCCTGCACAGCGAAAGATCAAACAAGAAAGGGTGCAAGACAGAGAATCTTGGATATTGCAGCCAAAGAAGATATAGCCACCCTCAGCAGGGGAGGCAATTTAAAATGGTCCTTTCAAATGCCAACCTATCTAAAAATACAGATCCCAAAACACCTCAGAGAGGCATTCACCCGAGCTAGGTTTAACCAACTTGATACCATCAGAATATCATACTTTATGAGTATGTGTATGTTTTGGTTATTCATACGTATCTATATTGTATTGTCGTATATTGTACCTAGTGCACTATATTAACATTTTATATACAGTGTGTGTGTGTGTGTGTGTGTGTGTGTGTGTGTGTGTGTCACTGCTTGTATTACTATGTTGTGAAAAGTTTGAAACGGCCCTCAGGCTATTCAATAAACATACAGACTGATCACTAAAGTATTCCTTACTTATGCATCACTGCTTCAAAATTGCCCCTGAAAAAGGGCTTTCATTCAAAAGGTGCAAGGTGTGCAATAATTTCCCCATAGCATTTGGAATTTTGGTTTGCTTTTCTGCTGCCTCTGCCCACTTTTAACAGCAATATTTTGTGTTGTTATTTATATTCAATGAGGGACTCATCTTAGTCTGTTTAAGCATAAGAAGATATAAAGGAATTTGGTAGCAACTTTAAGAGTAATAGGGGGGGGGGGGAATTCTAGCATAAGGTTCATGGACTGTGGTCCATTTCACAAATGTAAACAGAGACTTCATTCTATGCATCTGATGAAATGGAGTGTAATTCATGGAAGCCTATTTAAAAATTTCTTTCTCCCAGTTAGCCTCAAAATTGCTACTCAATTCCTTCACATCTTTTTATTATTACAGTACTCATAGTGCACACACCTTATGCCATAATGGAAAAGGTGTCATTTCCATCTACTCATAGTCACAGAGCTATAGAGGATTCTTCTTTATGTCCACTGATTCCCACATCGGATGTGCATTCATTTACATTTGGTGAGAACCTTTTCTGATTTCGCACATTTCACAGACTTAATGTATTCAACTGTGTAACTATTCTGTTCAAGAGTTGGTAGTTACCTAAAGCACCAAGTACCACCGAGCATGTGCATGGACATACGTTTGCACATGCACGCACACACACACACACATGCATATATTTTAAATTACACTGCTATGGTGTGATACAAGCATACAAAAACAAAATATATTTACACACACCCTTGTGTTAAAAGAAAATTTGATTCAAATCACAATTTGGTGTAAGGGCACCACCACAGTGCATAGTTAATGCAGTTTGACACCACTTTAACTGCCATAGTTCCTGCTATGAAATCCTGGGACTTGCAGTATGGTGGGGCACCAGACAAGGCTAAATGTCTCACAAAATTACAAATCCCAGAATTTCATCTCATTGAGCCCTGGCCCAGTGTCACACTGCATTAATTCTGCAATGTAGATGCCACTTCAGTTTCAAAGAACCTGGTGACTCAATCAGCTTCAGAACTCTTCCTTTGTAAAATGGGGGAAATGAAACCACCAACATCAGTTTCACGAAGGATGGCGCAGAATGGTTGCCACTTGCCACAAAGCCTTTCAAAACAACAAAAGCTATAAAGCTGCTGTTTTTTAAAAAAAAACACTCAAGAACAAAAAGTGTGAAAGAGATTTCCACAAACCAATGAATAAAATTTATAAGGTGCTGAGTGTTGTTGGTTGTTGTTTTTTTACTGTTATTATGAAAGACAGTTGTATTGGTGAGTGTTAGTGGGGTGTAGTGGTCTGAGTGTTAGATTGTGCCCCTGAAGACCTGGGTTCGATTTCCAGCTCTGCCAGGAAACCCACTGGGTGACCTTTGGGCAAGTCACACTCTCTTAGCTTGAGGGAAAGGCAAGATTTGCCTGTAAACAAATCTTGCCAATAAAATTAAAAAAAAATTCATATTTTTCTTCCTAACAAAAGGGTTTGTGGCCACACAAAGGATCAGAGACAAATTGGATCTCAAAAGCAGTAGCTTTTTGCCTTGCAAATGAAATTTAAAGTTTATTTCCTGGACTGAATCTCCTAGTATCTACATGGCCAGAAGGAGGAGCGGCCCACCTACATGAATACTCTTCCATTCCTACCATACTGAGGGCTACAACATCTTGACCAAATGCACGACTATGACTAACATTGGCCCCATACAGACAGGCCAAAATGAAGCTGCTTTGGGTCACTTTGGAGGTATGCTGTTTACATGATGCATGCGTCCTAAGAGTCCAGAAGCTGCACTAAAGCTGTGCTCCAGTCCTTAGGACTAATTAAGAGCTGTTCAACTAAGGAAAAGGATGCCTCACAGAGTGGCAGAGTGTCCTTCTTTAAGCAGAGGCTGGATCTGTGGAGGGATACTTTGACTGTGATTTCCTGCATGGCAGGGGGTTGGACTGGATGGCCTTTGTGGTCTCTTCCAATTCTGTGATTCTATGAAAGCCTTCGACTTCACATTAAAAGAAACTCGTTTAACAAGAGCTCATATAGCAAAAGCAGAGTGAGGGGGAAAGGGGAGGGGGCTTCAGGGAAGAAGGACCAACACCCAGCCACAGAGGAGCAGGGTTCTGCTCCAAAAAATCAATTAAAAAACAAAACCCTATTCTCCCATCCCAAAACTCAGAGATGCTGATGAGGTGATCCAGCTTCCCTTGGCTGCCAAAAAATAAAAATCCATTTTTCTTTCTCACAGCCCCAAAATGAGGGCTTTGCTCCTCCATTCCTCCAGCTGAGGAGAGACCCTCAAGAGTCCTGGCGCCTAGCCATCTCTTAAATCACTGCTGCTGCTGACATTTCCACACAACTCTGGTTTCTTTTGTCAAAAAGAAGGGGTTTGGAAAAAGAAGAGAGAGAGGGGGGGGGCGGGATAGGATATCCATTATTTATTTTATTTTATCTGTAGTGATTTGGACGAAGAAGGAAGGCAAATGAGGTGGCAGTCCTCTTGGGAAGGGGTTTTGGGGTTTTATGTGTGACGGAGAGTAGGAGAAGCGACAACATGGCAACCTAAGCCGGTTTTATATGTATGTATGTATGTATGTATGTATAAATAGAGACGTCGATAAAGAAGGATGGAGAAAGGTCCGTAAATATCAACGCTTGGGGGGCCACACATAGGAAGAAGAAGAAGGCGGGCAACTCCGAATCAGTGCCCTTTTCAATTATATGAGAGGAAAGCGTGGGCTTTCTTTCTTATTTCTTTTTATTTTTCCCCCTCAGCCACTCGCGACTCCGAGACTCTTCTTCCACCACATGCTGGGGAGCCTCCAGCGAGGAAAGATGGACGCACTCAAGGGCCCTTTTGCAAGAACGGCATGGATTTCCCACACAGCCTTCGCCTTCTGTTCTTCGCTCAGTCCCTCAATTATGTCTCTTTTTGAGAGGCGGTGGTTGAGGCAACACTGGTGGGGCCTCCCTCATCTGTTATGGGAAAGAGTCTGCGAGAAAAGAAAATATAAAGGACTGCCTTTCCAAAAGATTTTTTAAAAGTAATCATT
>NC_056527.1:88488730-88518878 GCF_019175285.1 Sceloporus undulatus | reverse complement strand
AGTCAATAAAGTACCATAAGGCCCACAATCCACAAAATAAAGGAGGACTGCCTTTCCAAAAAAATAAGTCAATAAAGTACCATAAGGCCCACAATCCACAAAATAAAGGAGGACTGCCTTTCCAAAAAAATAAGTCAATAATGTACCATCACATCCACAATCCACCAAGCAAAGGAGGACTGCCTTTCCAATAAAAAAAGTCAGTCAAGTCAGTCAATAAAGTACCATAACACCCACAATCCACAAACAAAGGAGGGCTGCGTTTCCAAAAAAATAAGTCTAATCATCAACAAAGTACCATAACACCCACAATCCACAAAACAAAGGACAGGCTTTCCAAAATATAAAAGTCAAATAATAAATCAAAAAGTCAATCATCAGTCAATAAAGTTCCCTTCCCTCAGACTGGCAATCTAAAGTACCACAACACCCACATTCCACAAAACTGTGATACCTTCACGGGGCCCACAGAAATGCCCAAAATACATGTTGCAATAAATGGACTCATAAACAAGGTGACCAGATGGCCTAACCACCAAGGAGGATGAGGCACTACAAAATGTAGGACATTGAAAAAAGTGTAGGGCATGACCAAATAATGTCCTAATCACTTATGGTGACCCTCAAGGGAATCTATCACAAAATTTTATTGGCAAGTTTCTTCCAAGATGGTTTATCTTTGCCTTACAGTGAAGTTGAGAGATACCCTATAATGGAGTTTCTTGGCCAGATTTGTTCAGAGGGGGTTTGCCTTTGCACCCTCTGAGGCTGAGAAAGTGTGACTTGTTGAAAGTCACCCAGTGGGTTTTCCATGGTCAAGCAGGGAGTTGAACCTTGGTCTCCAGAGTGTAAAAATAAAATGGGTACAATCCCCTCTCACACACATATTCTTCAGGAACCTGTAGCAGAATGAGGTTATGCAAGACAAAAAGGTTTAATCTGTCCCTTAAGATGAATATTGATCGCCAGAGAATGCAAAGCGGGTATTGCTTAATTCATTCATTCATTCATTCATTTCTAGGCCTGCTTTCTCCCAGAAAGGGACCCAAGGCAATTCACAAGATAAAAACATTTTTAAAGACTTTACAATAAACATTTGAAAACAATTAAAATAATCTAGATAAAACAGTATACAGCAACCCCTCCACATTTGCTGGGTTTGGGGGGTCAAGGAGCCCCATGAATGTGGAAAACCCAAAAATAAGATCCAACTGTTGGAAACGTAAAGAAACACAAGGCTCTTTCTTTCATTTATGGTGGAGCTGTCCCGTAATAAAAAAATATTGGAAAACAATACACTTAGCAATGTCACAAATTATAGGGAAATGCATTCCTATGCGACCTGAACTATTTTTGCTTAATATGACTTCAATTTTAGAGAAAGCAGATGAAAAGGAATATTGGAAGCTAATCCTATATATGGTGACAGCTGCATGTATTCTCCTAACTAAATACTGGAAAGAAAAACAACACCTTCAATTGAAGAGTGGCTAAATAAATTGATGGACATAATTGAATTAGATAAACCTACCTGTAGTTTAAACAGTAAGTCATTAACCAAAGTAGAAAAAGTATGGTTACCAGTGATAAAATATTGGAATAAGAATTGGCAAGGTCTGATAATACAGTATAGTGCTTTGCAATGAAATGGGAAACTGTCATAAGTAAGACAACTTCAAACTCAGCATAAGAAGAATATCTTACTTTCTATTTGCCCTTCATTTTGTTATCACATTCTCCCACCTCCTTGAACCTTTGTAGTTTTTAATAGGCAGATCCACTGAGAACTTTACAATGTAAAGAACGGTGATGATAGGATGACTTAAAAAGTATAATAAGTCAAGAGTTAGAAGGAAGAAATAGGGTTGTTGTTTTTTAAATCAAGAAAAAATAATATTGTTATTCTGCAACGTTACAATCATGTACTAGGAAACAACTAGTATGTATACAATGCTATTATCTGTGTTTTGTTTTATGTGTTCTATATGTTATAAATAAAATATAATATAAAAAAAGGAAAATCCACAAATAAAAAAAAACTGCACTCATCCCTCCACATTTGCAGCTTTGAGTTTTGCAGCTTTGATTTGTTCACAGATTTTATTAATATGTTCTATCTAGGAATATCTGGGTCCTCCAACACAACTCTATGGTGGCCAACCTTAACCAAAAGTCACACTGAAGGGCTTAGAGATTCCTAGAGAGAACACTCTACTAGGCATTTGTAGCTCCTCCAGCACAATTCTATGGTCAATGTCTGGCAGATGTTGACCATAGATTTGCACTGGAGGAGCTAGAAATGCCTAGAGAGGTGTTTTCTCTGGGAACTTTTAGGTTCTCCAGTGCAACTCTATGGTCAACGTCTAGCAGAATTGCACTGGAGGACCTAGAGATTCCTAGAGAGAACATTAATCAAAACCGCAACTAACCAAATCCGTAAAAAAGTCAAAGCTGCAAATGTGAAGGGTCAACTGTAAAATTAACGCGAAAACATAACTAAAACACATAATCCATATAAAAATCACCATTAAAAAGATGTATTTTAACACTCTGCAGACCATGGGTAGGTCTCTACTATGGTAAATGTCCCAAGGAAGAGGGGTTTCTGCTGGGTGTTATCTGTTGAACTGATAGAAAGAGGAGAGAGGGTTCATCCTTTTGAGACCTGGGTCTATGGATCCAAAATTGATACGCAACCCTCCTTTTTACCAAGACAAATGGATCTGTCTATATTTGCATTGACAAGTAATGCCTGTCCAGACAGAGAGGTCTTAGGACAGTCCAGCTAGCAAAGATGATATTAAATTGGAGACGCACTATATCTGGAGACCTTTTCAATATCCAAGGTGCTTGAAATCTGGTCCCTGTTCATTGCCTGCCAATAAGATATAAATCTGTTCAAGGGATATACAATGCATGTTTTATCACAATGCTTGCAAAATTTGCCTTGGCCGCAAGTAGGTTAAGATCTAAGGAATCAAAATCTTCATAAGAATTACATGGAGGTGATGAAGATACTTGGTACCCATCCAGAGTGCTTTTAATTTAATCATAGGCATGTTACAGACCGCCCGTTTGGCCATAAGGCACGCACTTTCCCTAACCCTAGTACGTCCCCAGGATGCACTTTACGCCCGTGCGGAACGGGCCTATGTTAGTGATAATTTTATATTTTGGCATTTGTATATTTTTGTATCACTTGCTTGTTACCTCTAATCTATTTTAAATTTATTACTGATATTGTAGTTTGTTTGTATTTTATCTTTATTATATTGACTTGTGATGGCTTTTAACAATAAATAAACTCAGTATTTATTAACTTAATATCATCAACCTTGCAACGTTGGCGGGGCTGAGAAAGGAAGAAGCATTTTGCTTTTTAAAAGACCAAGTGTTTCCAAACTAGTGGTTTTTTAAGGCTTTGTGGGACAAGGAGGAATGCATTCCAATGCTGTGAAAGAAATGCTTTATGCTTTTAAAAACATTTTCAGTTTTATTACTAAAAAGGCTTTTCACGTTTTAGAACGTTCACTCTTAACAAGAAACAGGGTGACCACATATCCTCCTTTTCTAGGACATGTCCTACATTTCAGCCTTCTGCACAGGAGGAATTCCAAAATGTCCTCCACTATGAGTATGACTAAGAAGGGTTAAATTATTGTTTTTAGCTTTTGTTTTGTAATTTCTTACATTTTGTGGTGCTTTGTCCTCATTTGTGGTTAAGATATCTGGTCACCAAGCAAGAAATAATAAATGTGAAGCAGAAGAGCAATGACACACCTTTGTTCTCATTGTTTCAGTGCATGATTTCAAGTGCTTTGAGCTATCAAATCGACATACTCCAGTGAATGCTTTTCAGAGATGTCCCTCTTAAGACTACAGAACTCCCTGCTACTTACTAGACAGAACAATTTTAAAAGCTTAAGTGAAGTTTTCTGATTGTCAAATTGGCAAGCACTAGGCAGATAAGTAACAAAAACTGACACCTCACACAATGCAAAACAGGAAAAAAGAAAAAGCCTTGAGGGGAAAAAAAAACTTCAGAAATATATGTGTAGTGGCACTTCTTTTTTGCTTTTTTTTAGCATTAACAGTATTCCTCATTAATAGGGCAGCTCTTTGGCAGCTGGTCTTGCATACTGTGGAAGAGAGTTTTAACTTGGTGAAGTGTTCTGCTTTTACTGGCACATGTTTAAATAGTGCTTTACATTTTGATGCTTTTGTTCATTTTTGTTTTAATTCTATGCAGTTTTAGACACATTTGTCTATGCCTAGAAATTGCAGGAAAGCACTTGCTTTTAGAATATGCACAGAAATATTCTTTTTTTTCTAATTGTTATGGTTTTCATGTTTAACCACTGGATGTTATCCAAACAGTAAAGTAAAAATTGAGAGCCAGCACTGCAAGTGGTTTGAGTTGGACTAAGAGTCTGAATCTAAGCATCTAGAAAAGATTCTAAAATGCAAAGATATATAACTGAGCACAAAAGTTAGAATCATACAAGCCATCGTATTCCCCATTACCATGTATAGATGTGAGAGCTGGACAGTTAAGAAAATGATAGGAAGAAAAACACTTCATTTGAGATGTGGGCTGGAGAAGACTACTGAGGATACCATGGACAGGCAAAAGGAGAAACAAATGGGGTCTAGAGCAAATCAAGTTGGAAACCTCCTGGAAGCCAGAGATGACCAAACTGAGGCGTGTCGTACTTCACACTTCGGACACATCATGAGAAGGAAGTACTCATTGGAAAAGACAATAATGCTGGGAAAGGTGGAGGGAAATAGGAAGAGAGGAAGGCCATGTGCTCTTTCATGAGTATGGAGTTGCAGGAATTAAGCAGAGAAGTGGAGGACAGAGATGCTTGGAGAGGTCTCATCCTTCACAATGAGTTGAGATCAACTCGAGGGCCAGTAACAGCAGCAAAGACTCGGGAGACCAGGGTTCAAATCCCCACTCAGCATGAGAACCCACTGGGTGACTTACACAATCACACTCTCTCAGCCTCACAGGAAGGCAAGACAAACCCCCATGAACAAATCTTACCCACAAAACCTTGTTGTGATAGTCTTCTGAAGTCAGAAACAACTTGAAGACACATACAAAAACAACAGGGAATTATGAATGAAAATCTAGAATTCCAGTGGAGTAAATAGGCTGGCAAAACTCCTTTAAAAATGCAAATTGTGCAACACTCTAGATACCAGATTGCTAGTCCCAACCAACATAGCCAATATGGAAGAATGCTGTGAGCTGCAATCCAACAGTATATGAAGGCTTGTATAATTCTTATCCCTTGAATAATTCCTATAACTTGAAAGCATAACAACACAAAGCCATCTTGAGTCCTATTCATTGATAAATCAGACCAATTCAAAGAAATACATAATTTAAACAGTTGAAGATGTGGGAAAGTAATATGAAATTTCAGAAATTGAGAGAACTCTCAAAAGATTGGGGTGGGGGGATTGCAAGATCAATGTAACATTTTAGGAAGGAGCTGGCTTTGGTTTTCTACCATTCTTCAAAGCAAACATTTTGCCCTCTTCACTTTTACAAATTCACAACACAGACAGATCAGAGAAAACAAACAGTTTCTTTTGTCCCCATCTATAGGATAAAATTGCATTGTGAAAGAGCTTGCATGTGATAAAAAAACTGACAGTAGAACAAATCCTGAAGAAAATTCTTTTGGGCTGAGAGGAGGAGAAAAATAATGTATTGCTCATGCCAGAATGACCTGTGATCTCATTGTGCAATGGCCCTTTCAAGCAACCATTTTAATATAGAGAGTTTGAATGGGAAAGTCACCAAATGGGAGCTCTTGTTACTCTGACATTATTCATCAGAACTAGTGCCCAGTGACAAAACGGCATATTGACTAAAACCAAAATCAAGTCTGGAGTTTCTGCATACTGTCATCTTTAGTGTGCTCCAGAGAGGGTGAATTTTGCAGCTTCTATAGAAAATTCTCAATCAAGAAAAGAAATTTGCATATACACCTCTGTGTTGCCTCATTCTGTTTCTACTGGCCATGGGAAACATAGCAAAAGTCTGCAACATACTGAAATGCCATCTTGGTCAATGAAAACTGCACTCTCTCCACCAATCGTCCCTGAGTCTTCACTGGGTATTTCCCCATACACTTTTAAACATATTTTTTATTTTTAATGCTTTGCTTCCTAACTAAAGGCTTTTCTCAGATGCTGAATTCTGTTTCCAACTTTGGTTTTCGACACTCTACAGGTATGCCCCAGGAATGGCAGCTAATCAAACACGGCTATCCATGCGTCCCCAAAGTGGCAAGCTTTTCTATAACAGAGGCAAAGTCCCTCTACTGACTGCTGTAGTACTCAGACTGAACTCATGTTTAGGGGTAGCTGTTGTTGGCCAAGGAGCAAAATACAGTATAACAAAATCCAAAATCCACGAAACAGTGATACTTCTCTTGGGTCAAATAAAATGCACAAAATATATCATGCAAGCTTTCAAAGCTTCACTGGCTTCTTCATCAGGCAAATAAGTTAAAAACCAAACAGGCGAAGAAAACTGACTATGTTACTGTCACAGGCCCACATTTTGTCACAGATGTTACTCTGTTGTCAGCCAAAATGCTATTGAAGGATCTCAATGCAGACAGAGGCCACTCCCTTTCTTGGCCATGTGAGGACTAGGGGGAAAGGTCATTCTCCTAAATAATTTTTAATATCTTTGCCTGATGAAGAAGCCAGTGAAGCCTTGGATGCTTGTATGGTGTATTTTCTGCAAATTGAACTCATGGCATCCTTACACACCCCTGCCTCATCCCTCAAAAGCTAACCTTGCCTATTTAACACAGCCATCTCTTTGCACTATTTGGGTCCAACCAAGCGAACCACTGCCTGGAGATGCAAATAGTGACATCTTGCCTGTTACCAGCAGCAGAAAGGAGAGATTTAAAGGGGGAAGAAGGGAAAAAAACAGCTGGGTGGAGAGATAACTCCCCCACCCTTACAAGCCCTCAGCTCTAACTATCATTAGGTTTAAAGTCTTTATCTCTAAGCAAATCTCCCCCAGATCAGGAGATTAACAGGATGCTGTTTGCAACCAAGCTGATGAGGCTGGAAAGCAAGGGTGTGTTAGAGACAAATGTGAAAAAGACATCCCAGGCAGAATTTATAACGCAAAATGTGGTGTGGAGTTTCAAGAAAATGTGGTATATCCATTTTCATGCCCCATGCTAACACTGCTACACCCCCTCCTGTGCAAAAGACCAACAAAATACTGTATTCTGGATAACCAAACAGAACTGTCCATACAGTTGTACCTGCACCACGAAAAAGGCCAGTTAACCTCAAGAAGTTATGTTTCGGAGAGGGACACCTCCCTCCCACTTCAAAATGCACTGAGGATTTAGCTACAATTAAAGCAAAATGCATGTGCCCCTCTCATACACACATGAAATATGTTCAGCTTGCAAAAACATACAAAATTGAAATACTACAAACCCTCCTGAAGGACATCCCAAAACCATTCCATTCCATCCCCTATCCAAAGATCCTTTAAAATTGCTTTAACTTCCTGGAGAAAGCTCAACAAAACAGAATCTCATGCCTGCAAATAAATAATATAAATGACTATGCTGCCAAAAATACTTACTCATTGTCCCACGAAGACCACTTTCCCCAAATGTTTATCTGCTGACACATCTCACCACTTTGGGGTGGGGGGGAGATCTTGGTTCTCTTTTTGGAAAATAATTCAGCAGTTATTTAATAGTATGCCTCATACATAGTCTAGCCAATTGCCACCATTTAGGGTCAAGAAAGCCATTTCCTGTCCAGTAATTCAAGTGTGACTAGGGAGGCTGAGTATTATTATTTTTAACCCTACTTGACAACACTTTGTTTCACTCACTTGCACAAATCATATGAAGTCACCCAGTTTCCAGGTTCCTTGTGTGGTGCACCTCAGTTCTTTCTTTGCAACAGAAAAGGGACCCATGTTGAATGTCTTGGCACTAACCAGGGGATGTGTGTGTAGTCTTAGAAAGAAGAGTAATACATGGAGGCCTTCTGGTATCTTGTCAACCTGTCACTTCTATAACTTACAGGTCAGGTATGATTGCTTGCAAGCTTCCACATTGCTTAGGTCTCCCCCAGGTGCGTGAGGAGTCCGGTTTACCCCTTCCTATCTAAAGGTCACACTCACCAAGTGATAGGAGGGAAAGTTGCTCAGCTCCATAACCATGTCAAGCTGTATTAGGAAACTGAGCCCACATCCCCTTGGGTGAGAAGCAACAGCAAGGAAGGGCACCTGTCTGGACTCTTCAATGCTCTTCTCCTGCCATGCTGGGGGGCAAAGATCTATCCAACTGGCTTGCCAGTCTCGCATGCTGGCACGCAACTTTGCAGGACGATGACAACACAGGGCAATATTCTTGAGGCATTTTAAAAAGTCATCAACATTCCTTAGCTAGATTCTAACCAGGACCTCAAAATGTTTCCTTAAATTTACATCATGAGTGAAAGGCTCTCTTAATGGGTGGCGAGAAACCCCCTCCCCAAAACAAGATCTAGCCTAGACATTTTCCTTCTGTTTATGAGAAACTGTTGTTCAGTTCAAATGTTATAACCTTCTGAAAGTATAATTCTGCCTGCTTCTCTGGCCCCCAACAATTAATGAAAGCAGTATGTGTAACAATCCATGTGCAAGCAAATCCAGAGGAGCTATCATTCTGGAATAACAGACCATTAGCCAAGAGTCCCTCTTGCAAAGTCTTGCCAATTGAAAGGGATGCAAGCATTTTCACCAAATGAAGACAAGTTACTCCTCATTTGCTTTTGCCACATCATACCTAGTAATCTTATTCTAAAATTGGTTTAAAAAATGAAACACTTCTTCCTGATGCTTTGGTGAATGTGTATGGATGAAACAGGGAATCTGGGCACAGAACAGCCCTCCCCAACTTGGGCCCCATTCATACTGGCCTAAAAGACATGGAGGGAACTGGGATGATCCGGATGCCCCTCCCCCGAATTGCTCCGTTAGCAAGTGCCCACTACAAATTGAAATCAAATGCATTTTGACAGAAATCGAAGGCATTTTGTAGTCTGCTGGCGAGGTGGCCGCTGCCAATCAAGCTATCGTCATGGTGACGTTTGCAGGGCATCGGGGGAAGTGTCCTCCCTTTTTAAAGAGCCAGGCACAGGGGTTTCAGCGGCTGAAGCAGGGAGAGAGATGCCTCTCTCTCTCTCTCTCTCTCTTTTTATAAACCTGTGGGCTTTTGGGTCAGATCTGCCCCTGTCCCAGGCAAAGGATGGGATTGCCATGCTTTTTTTATTTATTTTTTTGCTTTTAAAAGCAACATTAGCTTTCCCTTTGCTTCCCTTGCTGTATCTGCTCAAGAAGACAAATCATGCGCATGTTCGCTCAAAAAAATTGTTAAAAATGTAACATTGATTGTTTGCAACATTTGTAGCTTCTCCCTCTGCAGAAAGCAAGGAGATCCAAGGATATCCAAGTGCAAGCCTAACTCCATCTGCCTCTGGAATATAAACCATGCGCTTGTTCGCTCAAAAAAAATTGTTAAAAATGTAACATTGTTTGCAACATTCTGGAATATAAACAATGCGCATGTTCGCTCAAAAAAAATTGTTTGAATTTGAAAAGGGGGGGGGGTTTGCCTGACATGAGCTCCGTTCATGACCTGATTTTTTCCTCTTGCAAGGGAAGGAATGCCCAGCGACAGAGGGCTTTGGGCAGGGGATGCAGGGAAAAGAGGCTCCTAAAGAATGCCTTCCCTTGCTACCTTCTTCCCAGGGCTCTTTCCTCCTCCCCCTCCCCTCCGATGAGGGGAGGAAATGCCTTGCCCTTTGCCCACCCTCTGACCTAAATCCCTCCCTCAATTTGCCTCAATCGTGATCGAGGCCAAGTTCTCATTCCCAGGACCCGGGGTATTTAAAAAGAAACGGTATTTGCGCCAATTTCAAAAGACCCGCGCTAGGGGCCATTTAACACAGAACGGGTGTGCAAGCCCCGGATTCACTTGTGTGAGATTCGGGGTGAGTAGGAACTTCACGTGATTGAATCGGTTTCAGAACTGGTTTTTTTTGTAATGTGAATGGGCCCTAGGTGTCCTTCCAGTTGTTGTGAACTGCAGTTCCAAGCAGCCCTAGGTAAGTCAGTCTATAGTGAGGAATTCTAGTAGCTGAAGTCCAAAGCAGCCAAAGGAAGGGTGGTGAAGAGCGTTTTATACAGTAAATACATGTAAGAACTTCCTATGCCTTCCCCTTCCAAAGCAATATTCCAGTCTTAGTGTCCTTCCCTTCCTTGTGTTAGAATAAAAGGAAAGAAAAATTAACCAAGGCACTCTGTAGACTTGGTTTCACATGAATCAACGAAAAAATCAGTGGGTTTTGTGAATGCCCTGAAAATGAATTAACTGTATTTTTGCTATTTTTAATCTATTTGCAATCATTACTATCAATTTGTTTTTTATGTGGCTGCCTAATGTGTTTTGTTATGAAATGGAAAGGTATGATACAAATTCTAATACATGACGGCATCTTTTAAACATGGCATTAAGAGTTAGGCAAGCAAAGACAGCAACGCAGTCACACCAGGAGATAAAAATGAGAGCAGTAAGATAATGGTTTCAATGAAAAGTCTACCAACAGCAGTCAATTAAGTACCTCAGGGAAAATCCCCAAGCAGCAAAACACTTTTCTCTTTTTCTTTCTTTTTTTGTGCGAAGTTTACGGTACAGTTCTTTAACAAACAAGCAACAAATGTTAATTCCTATTGAGGCAGTTTGACTTGTGGATGTTCTGAAAAAATGGAGTGTGCTTTTTATGGTCTGATCAGTAGCCAAGTTTTTATCTAGAAACAGTTTCCTTTCATTGAATATATAAATGAAAGTTCACAAAAGCTGCAACTGTAGCCACATCAAATTGACTTTTGCAAGAAATATGCTTCCAAATGAGAAGATAATATCCCTAGAAATCAAAATGAAACTTTTCAGCATGAGCTCTGGACATGGAAAGAGAAAGGGATTCTAGGCACAGGTTTGGCTGTCTCTGTGTGACCTGGACATTTCTGGCCCTTTATGCACATAAGCCCTTGTTATAAAATATTAGTGATCATCACAAATTCTTGTAGCAAAGACACCCACAGGCAAAAGCATTGCATTTTCTTTTCCTTGCACTTGTAAACAGGCATTCTCACTGTCTCTCAAAGCTTCATCAAAGATGCTATATCAAAACCACTTTACCTTGAATTTCCACCACCCACAAATGTCTTACACAAATGCCTAGCGCGCACACACAGACCAGGAGCCCAATTTTCCCAGGGAAAACCAAGTTCCTTTTTTAAAAGAAAAAATAATCGGGTGACGAGAATCAGCCATCTGCCTTGACGCAATGTTTCCTAATGTCACCCACATGGTGCAGTTTCATTCTAGCTAAAGAGGAACATCTATCTAGGCAGGCTCAGCAGGGAGAGAATGCAAGCCTAGATTGGTTGTCTTCTCAACTTACCATGTCAACACACAAACACAAACCCTCAGAATGGTAAACAACTACCCAACAAGGGAAGAGGTAGTATCAAGAAGAAGAGGTTTCTTACATTCAAAGTGAGTGCCAAAGTTTAGTAATTACAGTAGTCCCTCCAAATTTGCTGGAGTTAGGGGTGAAGGATCCCTGTGAATGTGGGAAAACTGCCAAAAAGGGGGGGGGGGGGAAACACTTCTATTTAGCTAAGGAAAAACCTCTCTAGGAACTTCCAGGTCCTCCAGTGCAACTGTCAAGTTAACGTTTATTGTACTAGCCAAAGGCCATGACAAAACAAGCTGTATGGTCATCATCTGCCGGAAGCTGATCATAGAATCACACCGGAGGATCTACAAATGCCTAGAAAAGTGTTTTCTCTAGGAAGTTCTAGGTTCCCCAGCACAACTCTATGGTCAACTTCTGGCACAGTTACGCTGGAGGACCTAAATATTCTTAGAGAGAACATTTTAATCAAATAATGAAATTCGCAAAAGTTAAAGCTACAAATGTGGAGGGTCAACTGTATTTATTTCTCCTTCTGTCCCTTTATATGTCCAGGTTGCTTACCTGGAACTGTGGTTCTTTCAGTGGTCATCTGTTCCGTCACATAATAGGGGTTTGCGCCTGCACAGAAATGGAGTCTCTATATAGGCACAAACCCCTATTGTGTGATGCACATTGACCATGAAGAAGAAACATATATAGACTTGAAGATACCTACTCAGAGAGCTCTCTTCAGACAGGTTTCCGTACCACTGGATGCCACTCTTCTCTATTTGATAAACAGCTAAAACCACAGTTCTTACTGAACGGCTTGAAAATGTTACTTTTTGAACTACGGTGTTCAGGATCCTCCAGCCAGCATAAGATTCTGGGAGCTATAATCCAAAAAGTAACTTTCAAAGCCTGCTGTGGGATAGGGCAGCAACTGATATACTGAGACAGCAATCTGAAGTCAATGTGAACTGAAAAACCTAAATAAAAATAGTCCAATGTGTGTAAATGATTTTATAAAACAGACATTTTATTGGGATTTTTTAAAAGTGCCCATATGTTTATAAATGTTCCCAGTGCCTTTGCACTCATTGGCTGGAACACCAGAAGTTAGAAAGAGGTTTACTTCCTCTTTGGTATCGGACCAAGGTGAAATGTGGGGAGGAGGAAGAGAGAAGAATTTGGGGAAGTGAAATATCCCAGCACAATTCATGTCCCCACAACCTGTTCCCAAGTGCTACAGCCTTGCAACTATCTACACACCAGTGAAGCCTCAAGATGAACGGACTCAAGTTGTCTTGCTGGTAGGGCTAGGACAAGAGATGGCTACCATGGCCCTCCTGATAATGGTGACCAAGTTGGCAAAAGTTACTTTTCCCCCCACTATAGCATCTAAAACTCCCCCAGCTCCAATGGTCACAGGGATATGTGGGAGCTGTGGTCCAAAAGATAATTTCCAATCTCTGGCTACCTGGCTGAAATGGCCATCATTATGGCAGGGGGGTTGGACTGGATGGCCCTTGTGATCTCTTCCGTGATTCTATGATTCTGATTAACTATACTGTTTAGGGTTCTTTGGAGCTGCAGTCACAGCTGCAAGAACCATACATTCCCTGCAACTGGGTCCTAGCACTGTCAACTGAAAGCCATTATGAAGTCTATGGCTTCCCTCCCCAAAATTTAGCATTATTTTTCCCTAATAAGTTTTTAATGGGGGGGGGGGGGGAAATAGAGAAACGCCAGAGGATTACAATATGAAACCCATGTTGGTATGAGCTGGATAAAACTAGCATGAATAAGAGGAGTCAAAACCCCATCTGGAAGTACAGTATCCAGAATCTTCTGTGACAATTTGAACCATAAGCATTTCCACCCCATATCTATACGTTTTGCCCTATGGGGTAAATCTCAGAGAGGGATAGTATGCTATGCAGAGCCCTAATGTTTCACGCTCCCAGTGTGTATCTACACAATAGAAATAAAGCACCACTTTAACTACCATGGCACTATCCTAAAGAATTCTGTGATTTGTAGTTTTATGAAGCACCAGCCCTCTTTGGCAAAGAAGACCTTGTAAGCCTACAAATCCAAGGATTCCAAAGGATGGAGCTACAGCACTTAAAGTGGTGTCAAACTGCATTAGCTTTACAATGTAGATGCACCCCAAGTCACTGGAAATCTTACACAACCATTCATCTGACTTCAACTATTTCAGCAAACATATATTTTCAATCATAACAGCATAAAATCCACAACTCCTGTGTTATTTTTATTTTTAAAATGAAACGAGAGTTGCTCAAGAAATAGAACTGTGTGATCTGTACTACATTTCATGTTTTTCATGTTTCTCAGAATCTCATCACACTCTCAGTATGGTCTATACTTAAAAATAAACAAAACTATGGGTCAAAGTATCTCCAACTATGCTGCCCATACAAGGGGATATAAAAAGAGAAGCAAAGAAAGGTACATCTGTTTCCTTACTCTCCTTAAACAAAGGTATATCACAGTTAACAAAGTAGATTTGTTCTTTAGCTTCTTTAACAGAAAATCTGGTACCAGAGGAAGAAGTATATAGATAGGCTCCTGTGCCAGTTCAGCATCAGAGCAATTCAACACATTTCAAGAGACGTCTTATACCAAGTAATAGCAATAGCAAGTAAATTTCTATACCGCTTATCAGTAAACCAGCACTCCCTAACAGGTTTATTCAAAATTAACCGCATGTATAAATAAACAAGGCAGGTAAGCCTTGTTTAAGTAAACAAAAGATTTTGAAACTTCTAGCGACCACTTCCTAAATGTATCCAGGTAGGACTTCATCTGTCAACAGCCTCTATTTTTCTTACAATCTCCATTCTGGTAACCAAATTTCTAGATCAATTCTCTCTTAACATACAGGTGGTTGCTGATGTAGCAGGCTTATCTGCTCCTTCCTTTCATCTCTGCCTTGCTGTTCACACATGCTAAGTGAGGGAAGCTGGGATTAGCTGCTATTTATTTTGCCTATTGTATGCAGGTACAACACTGCTACAGTAGCATCAGCTACAGTAAAACACCATCCTTTCCCAGTTCAAACTTTCTTGCATTGCTTACTGCATCCAGGCTGCTGAAACCTGAGCCTTCTTTCACCACTCTCGCAATGCTGATGCTGCTAAAAAAAACTTCCTAACAGACAGATGAGGAGGAGGGAAAAGAAGGCTGGGCAGGCATTAAAAGACTTTGTAAAAAGAAGCTTCTTTATCAGAGGCTTTGTTAATTGAGGTATGCCTGCAGTCTGCTTTTTCTAGTTCTTTTTTTTTTCTTGGACACGTTTAGACCAACTCTTTCAAGGCATAGAAGATAAAAATATAAAAATCGATTAATAAATTAAAATTAGAGATGTACAAATAAAACAAACAAACCCTGAACTATGGAAAATCTAGTGAAAAGAAGGTGATTCTTCACAGCTCAATTGAATATCTGGGAAAAACACACCTTCTGAGCCTTGACTGGAAACTGATCCCAGATGTTCAGGGCCACTACCAAAAATACCTCTTTTCTTTTTCCTAACCATCCTTGGCAACAGGCCAGCAGGCATGCCCAACTTCTATAGGTTCAAGCATCAATCCTCCTAGTACCCTGCAGGAGCCACTTAGTCACTATGGACCTACAGTGATGGTGGGAAATCAGCCTTTTCCTTCCCCCCCCCCCTAAAGTACAGTGGGTCCTTGTTATCTGCTGGGGTTTGGTTCCAAGATCCCCCGTGGATAAAAAAAATCTGTGGATGTTCAAGTCCCATTAAATATAATGGCACGGCAAAATGATGGCCCTTATGTAAAATGAAAAATCAAGGCTTGCTATTTGGAATTTATACTTTTTTTGAATATTTTCAAGCCGTGGATGCTTGAATCCATGGATGAGGGCCAACTGTAGATTTAAAACATGCTGTACAGTATGTGATCAGTGCACCTTCTCTCAGAGGCTAACAGGTGACGTTTCCAAGTAATCTTTAAAGGCAGCCCTACAAAGAGTGCATTACAGTAGTCCAGCTTGGATGTCACCACACCATGAAAAGCCAAGGTCTGGTCTTCCCTGTTCACCCGGCACTCCTGGCCACAGCAGCCATGTGATCTTCCACAAGAGCACTCCCAAATTGTGCCACTATAATGCTGTGAAGGAGCAACTTGCAAGATAGGAAACTTCTGTCCCATCTGGAACTCAAAATCTGAGCTTTTGAGATTTCCCCTTCTACTAATTCTAACTTTTAAAAAAGAAAGAAAGAAAATAAGAAAGGAAGGTTGGTTTGGAGAAGGCTACTTGCCACAGCATGCAGATACAATTAAACCAAAATGACAACGAGCAAAAGCCAGCCTGCTGGGCAGCAACCACTTCCTTTTTAGCTTGGCACCTAGCACACCAAGAGTGAAAAAACATGATGCTGTTGTTGTAGGAGCCCATCACTAAAGAGTGCTCATGTAAGCTAGCACTTCTCTTCTGGCGGACTCTGGATCACCCCATAATTCTCTTACCCAGGATCACCCAAACCTAAGAGGCATTAAGTTCTAGAACAGAACAGAACAGGAGTAAACTTGTCACATAACATGCTGCGAGCTCACAAAATTCACTATCACCACACAAGATTGTGAATACAGATTGTGGTCTGTATTTGGTGAGCTTTCTGCAACACTGCCCCCTCTAGATGGGTTAGGTAAGAAACTGAGCCCTCTGTTTGACTGTAACCCCCATCATCCTCATCTGCTGTGTGAAATAAGCAGCTGGGGTTGATGGGACTTGTAATTCTAAACATCTGGAGGTTGCCAAGTTGGGGGATAGCTTCTTTAAGGGCATCCTTATTAATTCAAGATGAAATTTGTTCATTCATACAAGTCTGCAGGTATATTGGATTTGTTTTTTGTTGTTGAAGAAAAGGTTGGCGGCTTACTGCCAAATTTGGAGAGGGATCGCCCATGTGGCATTCTCCCACATCTGTGTCTTGTTCACACACACACCCTGTAACAACTAATGTTTTCTGGGAGAAAGAAAGCTGCCTCCTATCTCAGAGTCTCTTTCCAATGGATTCCTTGAGAGACTTGAAAATAGCTATATGCATGCATTTGCAAACATCTGCCATGGACCTAGCTGTAAAACTCCCAGGGGGAACCACAGGGTGGGAAGTAATACACGCTTGGTGTATTAATCTCCAAGCGAGGTGCCTTTGCCAAGAAACAAGGAGGGGAGCTGCTATGCTCAAAAAGCTGGAGAGACGACACACAAACTTGGGGGGTGGGGGGCTCCTACAAAACCAGAAGAGAGTCCTAGCAAATGAGCAAACCAACTCAGTATTTTCTGTGTGAAGTCGAAGGCTTTCATGGCTGGCATCCATAGTGTTTTGTAGGTTTTTCGGGCTATGTGGCCATGTTCTAGAAGAAACTCTTCAGTATTTTCTCTTCCCACTGTGCTCCTCTTATAAAAGAAAAAGCACTAGCATGAAGGAGGAAGAAAAGAAATCTAAGAGGAGAGAAATTGAGCAAAATGCCTGTTTGTCCAATATTAAGAGACTTTTTGTGGGAGGTTTTGCTCACTGAAGGCTTTTTCCCCTTTAACATGGAAGTTGTGTTTTGAAATAAAGTTGAAAACACAAAGGAAGAACTTGCACAACAATGCAAGAGAACTAATTAAGGGGAAAGGAAACTCACTGATTACAAAGGGACTTCTTTTTTCTTTTAATAAAACTTATCAGGCCATTCACACACCCCAACCAATTGTTATTTTCAGTACCCGTTTTGAAGACTTCACCTCTCCCTCTGTTTTCTTTCCCTGTTTGAACACGAAAAAAGAAACAAGACAAACAGGGCAAGGTACTTTAACCAGGATTATTCAAGGACAAGTGTCTTACTTCCGTACTGATCTCACTCTCGGTGCACGGAACAGTCCCTTGCATTTTCACCAAATGACAATACCAAGGGATTTCCCAGTGTTCTCCTCTGCTTTATGTACTTGACAGGAAGTGTGCTCTCTCTAGAAGCAAGAAACCTGTACTTTGAGAAGCGACAATGATCATCAATACCCATCAAAGGCCACCATATGTATGCCAATGGTGGACAATGTGGAAGTGGACCTCCTCTTCCCTGATAGAATTCTGGGACTGCTCAAATGTATGTGCCTTCAAGTCACTTGTCAATTTACTGCAACCCCATGAATTTCACAGTTTTCTTACGCAAGGAATACTCAGAGCTGGTTGTGCCAGTTCCTTTGACTGAAATATAGCCTGCAGCAGCACCTAGTATTCGCCGGTGGTCTCCCACCCAAGTACTACCCTGGGCTGACCCTGCTTAACTTTCCAAGATCAGACAGGATCTGGTGCCTTTAGGATATTTTACCAAAAGTTTAATCTGGCTGCCTCCAGAATGCTTCTAAAATTAGGCTGAGGGCCACACGAAATTAAGCCAGGCACTCCATGTGTTTGTAACTAGGGCCACAGATTACTCATCCTGCCTCACCTGAAGAACAGAACCAATTGGTCAAGGAAAGAGCTTGGGAACAATACCTTTTTTTCCTCCCCCCCCTCCTTTTTTTCCCCTTCTTCTATTTCTTTTTGAACCACAGATTCCAGAATCCCACAACTAATGGCATGGCTACTGGCCATGCCACCCAGGAGATTTTGCAAGATGTCATAACTTTTCCAATCTCTGTGAAGAATCTAAAGGGTGACTGTGGCCCATCAGCCATAGCCCACACAGTGAATTGAGGGGATTATGCAAGCTACAGTTCAAAAGTATATGGGGGGCCCACAATTGCCAACCTCAGGGCTATAGCAACTGTTTAAAATGCTGAGAAATTATAAGCACACACTAAATCCTACACTTCTTTTCTTTCATCACATGTCTCTTTTCAAAGCTTCAGTTGTCATAGCCATTTCAATGAACAGCATCAACAAGCAAAGTCATGCCCTGTGATCTGCTCCAATTGGTTCCAAACCAAGCCTCCAACTGGACCACCATAGAAACTGTCACCAGAACCAGACGTCAGCAAATCTCATCAGTTGGTATTTGGTAAATACCTGAATGCCAGTTGATAAAATACCAGAAACTAGTATTTTAAAGAGGCCATCTTCCAAAGAGCCAATGCCACCAATTTAATAATAATAATAATAATAAAATTTATTTGTATTTTCCCACCTCTCCCAGGTGGATCGAGGCAGGATTACAACCCAACAGTAACAATAAAATACAAGAATAAAACATATAATTTCAAACATTAAAACAGTTAAAAACAGTGCAGTCAACATTATAAGATAAAATGTTCTGATCCTAGATAGAAGAGTGAATGGTGTCATTCACTCTTCTATCTAGGATCAGAACATTTGTGTGGATAGGCTTGCCGAAACAGATTTAACCAGAGGGACGCTTGAAATAACATAATAATTATCATGGCCAAGAGCACATGAGGGCACACTATCTCCAGTGTGTTGAGCACTGAAGAAATCTAAAACATTCCACAAAATCTTCTGCAAGTGTCCAAAAGACACAAGAGGCAACCCTTACTTGATGTGTTCATCTGCTCCACCATCAGTTATAGCATGGCTGGACAAAGTGAGCCCTCCAGATGTTGCTAGACAACAACCCTTTGCAGCCCTATCCAGCAAAGCTTAGGGTGAGGGATGATGGCAAATGCAGTCCCACAACATCTGGAGAGCCACATGATCCCCACCTTCTCATTCATGGGGACTTTTTAAGGCCATGATGCACAAGGTCTAATCCACCTCCAGGCCTGAACCAGTCCTATGTCTTTTCATCCCCTTTCCCTCACTCAGTAGTATGCTAAAGATCAAATGAATGTAGTACCTGATGACAACCAACATGACACAGGTAGAGAGGGCTGTTCACTCAGTATTAGGCTATCACTTTTCCTTAAAAATTGCTGTAACTATAATAGGTTCAAGTACATCTTCCACAGACCAAATATTATAACCATTGTGAGTTTTAGCTAGCCATTCCTAACTATGGCCTTTCCAGTGTTTTGGACTTCAGCTCCCAGAATCCGAGACTATTTGTCAAGATGGCTGAGGCTTCTGGGGCTGAAGTCCAAAACATCTGGACGACCAGGGAATTACTGGCTAGTGGTCTGAGTGCTAGTCTGGGATTTAGGAGATCAAGATTCGAACTCCCACTAAGCTACAAAATTTGGTGACTGGCCTTAGACCTGTTACTTTCTGTCAGGTTGCCCTACCTCACAGGGTTGCCGAGAAGCTAAAGTGGGGGAAACGGCAATGTACACCATCCTGATCTTGCTAGAAGAAATGTAATCAATTATTCTGAAAATCCAATATATAAACCCAATACATAACATTTACAGGAGTGATGCCAAGAATTCATGAAAGGTCTTGAGAGGTTGGGACAGGAGGCAGTGAGAAAAACAGTTAACACTTCCGAAACCACCAGGATCCCTTGGTCACGCAGCTGCATTTTTAGCTCCTGCCCTGCCCATCAGCCCTAGAAGTAGAAGGCAGGTACCCAGCCAAGGGTTGGGAAAGGCCCCAATTAAAGAGACAATGACGTCAGGAGTCGGCTATTCTTAGCTGGCCTCCTGTACAGAAAGCCAGAGAAGCTGACCTTCAGCCCTAGTTCCCAATGCCAGTCATTTTTCCTTGCCTGCCCTCCCCTCCTTCTCAGAGACCTTTGAGAGGACTCAGGCCAGCAAACTCAGGAAACTTCAAGCCCCTGTTCCCAGAGACACAGAGAAACAACCAATTCTCTGTGAAGTCGAAGACTTTCATGGCCGGCATCCATACTTTTTTGTGGGTTTTTCAGGCTATGTGGCCATGTTCTAGTAGAGTTTATTCCTGCCGTTTCGCCAGCATCTGTGGCTGGCATCTTCATTCTCTGTAGATGTCAGCCACAGATGCTGGTGAAATGTCAGGAATAAACTCTTCCAGAACATGGCCACATAGCCCAAAAAACCCACAAAAAAACAACAAATTCACTATAGAACGGATGGATGGAAAGCTGGGCCCCCAGAGTTGATGGTGCCAAAACAACTCAGGAGTGCCTCTCTCCTTCAAAATGTCTCTGCAATTCTATCTGCCAAGCCCAAATCTCACTGTCTTTGCCCCGATACACCAAGCTTGCTAATTCACAGACCACTCCTCAGCTACCTGCTCAAGAGCAATGTTGCAAAGTGGTTAGACCAGAGATTCCCAAACATTGGTCTTCCAGGAATTTTGGACTTCAGCTCCCAGAAGCCCTACTTAGCTTGGCCAGCAGTCAGGAATTCTGGGAGCTAAAGTCCAAAACATCTGGAGAACCAAAGGCTGGAAAACACTGGGTTAGACTGTTAGCCTGGGATTTGAGAGACCTTAGCCCTAGTCCCTTTTCCACTGTCAAATTCACTAGAACTGCATCCACACTGCAAAAATAATCCAGGCTGACACCATTTTCTCTGCCATAGCTTGATGCTATGGAATCCTAGTATTTGTAGTTTGTTGGGCACCAGAGCTCTCTGAGAAAAGCTAATGTCTCACAAAACTACGGTTCCCAGAATTCCATAGCATTGAGCCATGGCAGTTAAAGCGACGTCAGACTGGATTATTTCTGCAGTGCATATAGATGCAGCCTTACTATTTCTCTCTCTCAGCAGGGCTGTTGTAAAGATAAAGTGGGGAGAAGAGGCAGTACTTAGAGAGTGCTGGGGGGGGGGGGGGTTAGGTGGAATAAAAAATGCAACTAAGCATCTGTTTGTTGTTGTAGTCTTCCAAACTGTTTCTGACTTACAGCGACCCTAAGGTGAATCTATCACAGATTCTTGGTTGTCTTGCCAAGATTTGCATAGACATGGGGTTTGCCTTTGCCTCCCTCTGACACACAGAGAGTGCGACTTGCCTTAGGTCATCCAGTGGGTTTCCATGGCCAAGTGGAGATTTGAATCCTGCTCTCTAGAGTCACAGTCCAACCCTCAAACAATAAATAATAACAAAAACCATGCCTCCTCTCAGGCAGGAGTTTGTCAGATTTTAATAACCCAGAAATGACAAGAAAATCTTCTACACTACAGTGAGCCCTCCAGATTTGCTGGAGTTAGGGGTGGAGGACTCATGTGAAAATGGAAGAACTGCAAATGAAAAACATTTTTTAAAACCTGAGAGAACAGCTCTCTAGGGATCTCTAGGTACTCCAGCAGAAATCTGTGGTCAACATCTGCCAGAGTTTGACCACAGAACTGAGCTGGAAGACCTAGAGATCCCTAGAGAAGTATCATCTCCAGGAATTTCTAGGTCCTCCAGCATAACATGATAGAGGGCCTAGAGATTCCTAGAGAGAACATATTAATGAATTCTGTGAATAATCAAATCCACAAAAGTCAAAGCTGAAAATATGGAGCGACAAGTTCCTCCACTTTCATGATTGCAGGACAGGACACAAAATCACAAGATCTGGACCAATAATCTTGGTCTCAGTTGACCCATGTAAAGTTGGGACACTGAAAAGGGTACAAAAAACATTAATAACTGCACTAAGTGTAGATCTAATTGCACACAGCATGAAGGGGTGAACCATCCTTCTCACAACAGCACACTGCTTAGTCATTCACTCCAGCTTGATAAGGGCACACAACACCACCATTTAAATTTATGTATGCAAACAAATTTGCAAAAATAACGGGCATGGTATTTTTGTTTTACATAAAAAGAGAAAGTATTTTGATTGCTCGCTAATGCCATTAAAAGACTTTTTAAAAAAACAAACAGTTCTTCAATGAATTCTAGAAAAAAAATAAGTTCCACGTTGTATGATGTTCAGTAGGAAAGCGAAGAATAGCAGGATTGCTAGTTTTAAGGCCCAGATCTGGCAGGCAACAGGAAAAAAAGGAGGAGATGGCTAGCACATCCAAATCCAAGGAGGAGGTAACAATTATCCAAACACCTTCAGGATTCTGTCTAAGGTGAGGACCAAATGACTTATAACAGTGTACCTTAAGCTACCCAATGTGTGCAACCACCAATTATTATTTTTTCCAATGTGCCAGGAACCAGCACTATATTTGTGCCCATTGGCTACCATTGTTTTGTTCCTTCCTGGAAAATCTCCAGGGACCGGAAGCGGAAGGCTCATGGACTGGCAGCAGTCCATGGACCACTACTTTCAGCAGTTGCAGCTTACAACAAAGGAAGAGAGTAGAGGTTGAAAATGTGAGAACCTCCCAGTCAAAAGGAGACTTTGAAATGGCTTAAACCAATCCATTCTCTCATACCAAGATCTGTCAGAGATTGGAGATAACACAAAGATTCTTGCCCTACCTGCCCTTCCAATTGCAAGGGGAGTGGCACTTTCTGACCCAGAAACTCCCATCCTTCCAGCTACCAGCAAATTACCCCGTAACTTAAAAGCACCACTGCCAAGGTGACTTTGGGAGCTTTCACATTTTGAAACCAGTACACTGAGCAATGATTGTGAGAAGGCAATACCACTATTCTCCACAATGAGGGTGGTAGCCAGATGCAAGAAGAACCCACACGAGGACATGCCAATGTTGGAACGAGAACTACTATCAGTAATGCAGGTCTTCACTTCAGACACAAAAAGGCAGGAAAAGTTGCTGGAGAGCCTCACTGAGTTTCGTGGGCATTATTGCACAAAGGTCAAAATCCTGAACTAACTGACCAAAAGGAATTTTGAAAGTACAGTGGTCCCTCCACATTCACTGGGGTTAGGGGTGAAAGAGCCCTGTGAATATGAAAAAAACACAAATAAAAAACACAACATTATTCTTTTTACCTAACTGAACACTTCTCTAGGAATCTCCAAGTCTTCCAGTGCAACTCTGTGGTCAACATCTGCCAGAAGTTGATCACAGAATCATGATGGAGGATCTACAAATGCCTAGAGAAGTGTCTTCTCAAGAAACTTTTAGCTTCTCCAGCACAACTCTGTGGTCAACTTCTGGCAGAGTTGTGCTGGAGGACCTAGAGATTTATTTTATTATTTATCAAAACTGCAAATAATCAAAGCTGCAAAAGTCAAAGCTGCAAATGTGGAAGGCCAACTCTAGTCTTCCTGTTAGTCTCGCCCAGAAAAATAATAGCGAGTCCTATGGCACCTTAAAGACTAACAGGTTCTTTAAAAGCATGAGCTTCCATGGATTACACTCTGTTTTCTTAGACATATGAATAAAACCTCAAGAGCTGTGTGTGTGTGTGTGTGTGTGTGTGTGTGTGTACGATGTGAATGACTTAGTAATCGGCTAAGTATGTGACTCGTGTAGAAAAAGAGAATTAGATTTGAACACTGGCCATCAACAGAATTGTTGTATAACGCAACAACCTGCAATAAGTCCAAGCAGAGAGGACCACTCAGCTGATTTATCAGGCCGCTTGGTGCGTAAGAGATAAGTAGAAGAGGGAATCCCTCACCCACTTCAGGCACCAAACCAAGGCAGACAAAAAGACAAAAGAATGAAGGTCAGATGCTGCATTTCATCAAAGCACTCAGACCAGACTCAGATCAGCCTTTCTTCCCACCCCGCACCAATCAAAATCAGCGCTGTCGCTTCTCTGGAAGCCTGGCTAGGTCGCCCCTGCTGAACATTCAGTCTGACCTTGAACATTCACTCCTCTGCATGCCTCTCAGTCACTTCGTCTATAAAATGGGAATAGCATAATTGCCCACAGTGTTGCCAGGATTAAACGCAAATAAAGACTACAAAAAACTTCCGTCTTTCTTTGTACCTTTCACAAATAAAAAATTATAAAGGAATCTGGCGCAAGATCCTTTGCATACTGTTTTTAAGACGAACCTAGCTATGTCTTTTAGTTTATGCTTGCTGTGCCATGAATCTCCCATAGATAACAAACACATCAGTTTATTTTCCCTTTTCTAATCTGTTATTCTCTCACATTCTTTACAAATCATCTTTTTCAGGGTAGGCAACTTGAAAAGAAACCAGGACAAGCCGCAGTTGCTAAACCAACAGCAAATGTGGGTTTAGACCCCAGTTTTGAGGCTGACAAACCAAACCATGGCTTATTTAATGGGTCAGTTTTGAACACAAGAAGAAGCCAGTTACAACAAAGCACAACTTGCTTGTCTGTTAGTAAACCAAGGCATTGTGTTGGACTTTTCCTGGGTCCTTGTTACCCTGGAATTGCCTGCAATGAACCCCCTTTGTCCACAACTCACTTTCACCCAGTAATACAGCACATGACCCAGCAGTACACAAACTCAGATTGGCAACCACAGCGCCCATGTGCTGAGAAACCACGATCCTTGCTGGCTCAAGGTTCACTGCTGTTGGGAATGGACAGCTCCCCATGCATGGAAACAGGAGTTTCACTGAATATATAAATAGCATTTTGATACTTCTTACTATTTAAAACTGCCTAAATCCACTTCGAGGAGAACCAATGTTCATGTATGTTTCGGTTTGCAAGGTTTCACTCCTCTTTTACATTGTGTGAGCTGGAGAATGTAGAATGTGTTTATCTGTAGTTTAAACCTCCTCAGGATCTGACCATTATCTCAACACATGCTTCCACAGACATTTTAGCATGACAGTGAGAAGGAGGAGACCTAGTATATTATGCTGCCTGAGGAAAAGGAAAAGGTATCCTCCACATTTCCACAATAGAAGCAAACTGAAGAGGAGCTGACCCTGCCTTCAACCTAGCAATGGGCAATGCCTACCACTGACACCTGAGGAAGGAGACTAGTTTAGTGGATGCAGGACAGGCCATGTGCCACACACAGGTGAAGTCAATCCAAGGCAAGGTGGACTGGATGGGGCTGTAAGTGCTTTGTGCCCATCCCCAGAATCTCCCCACACTTTGCCAACCTCACGAAGGGTTGAAGCAAGCAACTCTCTGGCAACTTACTTTTCCTGTGTGCAGGAGAACACAAACTTATCACCAAGAGTATCCCATCATGTGGGGACCCTTCCACATGAAGCAGAAGAACCTAGACAATATTTAATATCAAAATCCACAACACTGTACCTTTCTTGGATAAACCAAAATGCACAAAATGTTGTTGCAGCTTTCAAGCTCCACTGGTTTTTCAGCAAAGCGCAAAATACATCTTGCAAGCTTTTGAAGCTCCATTGACTTCTTCATGATTTACTCAAGGAACAGAAGGAAGTCACTTGTTTTAATGTCTTTGCCTAATGAAGTGGAGCTTCAAAGCTTGCAACATGTATTTTTGGTGATTTCAGTTAGCCAAATAAAGGCATCCTCTTTGGAGACTCAGTGGTTGTTACTGTACTTCGCTACATTGCCAACATGGCTACCTCTGGATAGGTAACCTAGACAAAGGCTTTCTGCTTCAGTGAGAAACTAAGCCTCCAGACATGTTAGGGTTGCAGCTCAGACCAGTGACTTTATGAGTTATTAAGCTTAAAATATTGTATCTACAATGCTTCACAGAGCATAACATAACCAATAATAAGCACAACCCAAAGCGGGTATATTTAAAAACACATTTAACAGGATTTATTTATTGCAGTTATATCCCACCATTCCTCCAATTAGCTCAAAGCAATCTCCTCCCAGTTGACCTTCACCAAAACCCTCTGAGGTAGGCCAAGCTGAGAAAGGGTGCCTAAATACTGGATTAAGAAAGAGGTTTGTCTGGCCCCTAAAAGAATAGCATGCTGAACAAGCCAAATCCGAAGGGAGGGGACTCTCATGGCTGGAACCACATTTTGTTCTAAAAAAAAAAACCTCCTTCGTATTGACAGCTTCACATGAGAAACACATGAGAAAACACATGAGGAAGCTTCAGCAAGTATTTTAAAGCCATTGGTGGTTGACCATGGGAATTGATGCTTTCTGCACTCCTGATCTCAAAAGAACCAATCCTCCTGCCAAACCAGCCACTAGATGGGCATGTAATTTTTTTTTAAAATCTCATTACCAACCCGTCTTCAACTAAAAAAAAAAACCCCATAGTTTGCCCTCCCATCAATCCTCCTGCCTTGCTGTTTCTTTCTCTTAGCCTCAATGGATGCGTTCAATGAGACAAACATGGGATAACTTTCTAATCTGCAAATAGACAGCATCAGCAAAAGACTCTCCAAGAGATGTAACCCAAGAGTTTACAGGTTCAAGGAAAGGCTTATCTAGTCCAGTTTGTTTCACACAGCAACCAATTACCAATTCCCATGGGAAGATCAGCCCACAACCACGGGCGCTCTCTGAACAAGCCCATGCTAAGAAACCGACAGGGATCAATCGGGATTTTTGCCCCAAACATGCAGAATGGGAAGACACCACTAGGAAGGGTCAGATTCCTAAAAGTGGATAGTGATTCCCATGGTAACACACAGGTCGACATTTCTGCTTGCAGAGATCAGCACGTCTTGTTTTAAAAAACTGTAATTATTGCTAATAGCCACATCCCTGTAGTTCTGGATTGAATATACACAGAGGAGAAGCCGCATAAGGAAACCTTCCCATGCACCCCTATGTGATCAAAATAGCATGCAATGTAATGCCATGACCATCTCACACTGCAAATGCATACACACCACACATAAACATAAGGCAACATATGCTGGGATTCACTCCAGCAACCTTTCTCAACCTAATGTCTTCTAATTGCTCTGGACTACAACGCCCAACTTCCCATAGAACGATGGGAACTATAACCAAAAAACATCTGAAACACCAACAAGAAGGGTAGAACTGTTAACCATTACTAGACTTACTATGGCCATCGTATATAATGGGACATGAGCGTCTATGGATTTGATATGGAAACCAACCCAGCAACACCAAGTGACCACTGCTATTATATACAATACTGTATATTAAATACAATATAGGTCCTCAATATGCGCTGCCATGAAACTTAGGTAATTACACTGTTTGTTTTCAGCCTTGCTGGATAGTTTTCCTTTCACCGCTTCATTTCATGCTTGCTTGTATCACTTCCTTTAACTCAGTCCAAACCACTTAATCTTTCTAATTCAAATCCCTTAGTTTTTAAACATTTTTTTCATCGTTTTCAGGTCTTAAATCTTTTTCAAAGTCTCGTTTGTGTTTTAACAAGTTCAATTACTATAATAGTTTTAAGTTTTTTTTATGTATGTTTTTAATTTTTTGTATGTTTTTAATTGTTTGTCTTCTTAATTTTGCAAGCCGCTTGTTTTCCACTTGGGGGGAAGTGGAATTATTTATTATTTATTATTATTAGTATTATTTATTTTATTATTATTATTTTTATTGGCGATTGTTCGTGATAGCAGACACCAGAGTATCATTCACCTGGGAGACAGGAAATCAGGGAGATCTTAAACAAAATTACAGCTTCATGAGGGAGAGAGCCAATGCCTTCTGGCATAACACTACCTTGCACAGTCAGGCTATAGGATAAAAAAACAGCTCCTGTAAGGAACAGGAGGCTCTTTTCTTTTCTTTTTTTTAAGTCATGATTAAATAAGTGCAACCTACATGGAAAATAGTAGAGAAAGCTGTTTCCAGCAACGTTCCATCACAAGTAATACATTTCTCTTCCTGCCTGGAAATAATTTATATTACACACCTTTCCCCTGGGTGCTGCAACCTGGATTGCAGTCTTTTCTTTCCCTGAATGGATACAATTTCAGCCCTGTTACATCCAAGAAGAAATACAAATCCTTAAATACATTGGAAGAGAAAGCAAAAAAAAGCCTCCCTTCACCTCATCCTTTTTGCCATCCTTGTGAAGGAGAAGTAAAAATTAAGCATTCAATATACTGTTATATATATTATCCTTTATGTGTATGTATGTCCCCTCAGTTGCCTGTCCTAATAGCAAACCCCATGAATCTCTACTTTCTTGCAAGGACACTCAGAGATATTTTACTAGTTCCATTCTCTGAATATAGCCTGAACTACCTGATATTCATTGGCTATCTCCCATCCAAGTACTAGACCAAGCTGACCCTGCTTCGATTTCCGATCTGACAGGTCTGATTGCTTTAGGGTACCTTGCTACAGAATCAAAGAATCATCGAATCACAGCTTGAACAGAGACACCAGGGCCATCCAGTCCGACCCCCTGCCATGCAGGAACTCAGAATCAAAACTAACCCACCCACCCCCACATATCCGCCTCTGTTTTAAAGAGCAGACTCTACCACTCTCTGAGGCAACTTTTCCATGGCTGAAAGCTCTTACTGTCGGGAAGTTCCTCCTAATGTTGAGGTGAAATCTCTTTCTGTAGTTTGAATCCATTGCTCGGGGTCCTATTCTTGGAGCCGCAGAAACAAACTTGCTCCTCCTTAATATGATTCCCTCCCATATTTAAACACGGACTATGATGTCACTTTTTAACCTTCTCTCCCAACTAAACCAGCTCTATAAACTTCTCTTCATAGACATGACCTTCACCATTTGGTTGATTAGCCCTACACTCCTTGATGCAGCCTAGATTGTATGCCTTTCTTAGCTGCTCTCTCACATTGCTGACTCATTTCCGACTGCAGTCTGGGACTTTAAAAAAGTAAATCCTGTATCTCAAGATTGTCAAAAAGTCCACTTGCTTACTCACCTCTGCAGCAATCCAGAATCCACGCTATGCAACTGGGCAGAAAACACTTCACAGGCATTATGGAAAGGCAGAGCAGGGCATCTTTCTGTCCCCATAATCTTAGACAAAAACTACTGGGAGAGCCATTCCAGAAATGGGCACAACGAGCGCAGTTATTTTCTAAATAAAATCCGTCAACAGTATGGCAGAAGAAAATGATGGCTCACAGATTGGAAATGCTCAAAACATCCCAATCCCCAAAGAAGGGGACACCAGGGACTGCAGTAAATACAGAATCTCCAACGCAAGCCAAGTGTGCTCAAAATTCTACAGAAGGCTTTTACCATATAGAGAACGAGAAATGCCAGCTATCCAAGATGAGTTCGGAAGGAAGAGGCCTTAGGGATTTAATAACAAACATATGTAAGAGGCAGAGAAAATGTGGAATGAAAACTACTATCCAGTCTGTCAAATCAAGCCATTCTACATGCCCTACTATTCCTATCTTTAGGTTCTTTGGGCAAGAGGCAGTTTTCTGGTTAAAATTATATGATGTCTATCCAAGGCAGTCACTACGGTAGAATAAAGCTTGTGGCCCTCTTGAAATATCTCTGGATCGGATTGTTGGGATACACTTAAGTATAGAAGTAAAGTTAATATCTTAATACATAATATTCTACCATAGATATTGTAAGTTTTTGGAGGCATCTCACTGTATATTCCTCTGGTTACTCTAGAAAAATCAAAACGTTTGAAAGAAATGCAAATCACAGACCTCTAGCAGGTCTGTATGAACATTCCATATGATTCAAAATTCCAGGCTTAGAAATATCAAGCCACCAGAAGATTGCTTGCTGATTTTCATGTACAGGTCCCAGGTACTATATCACTATTTAAAGACTACCTCATCTCACAATCCCGGATCTTGGAAAATTACACAAATGTTTTAGCTTGGAGTAGTCAATCTACAGTCCTTGGGTAAATCATTCTATCTAATCAGAAAGAAGGATTTATATCTACCTCCTATTCTAGAACTCTTGGCTCTGATATTGGGAGATTTTCATTTGGGGGAACCTGCCCTCTTCAAACCATTGGAGTTATTCTCTCAAACATATCCATCCCTTGCAGATTAGGGTACCTTG
>NC_056527.1:88427181-88475163 GCF_019175285.1 Sceloporus undulatus | reverse complement strand
TCTATGATTCTATGATTCTATGATTCTAAGTAATCAAATAGCAGCTCTGAGACTGATTGGAAAGAAAAAAATTCAGGCATAAGCATCCATGGATTCAGCCTATTTTAGCTCGAGGCAATTTTTTTTTCCTATGACTATACATGTTTCAAAACTGACTGTAAAACCCAATATGTGTCTGCTCAGATGTAACCCCACCCAAAGTTCAGTGGGAGTCAGTCTCAAATAAATGTGTATATGATTGCAGACTGAGTAGCTTTTATTGTATTGTTTAAGTCTCCATTACTCAGCCTTGCTTCAAATTAGGAATTAAAAGTATATGCAATGCTCGAAATCATGGTTGTTATGATGAGAGAAGAATACATTTCTTGTCATTTTTCAAGCAAGTTTCCCCATCCTGACACCTTCAAGATCTGCAGAACTACAATTCCCATCATCCCAACTCAGCATTTCAATTAACTATGCTGTCTACGAATTATAGCAACACGGTAGTCAACACAGGTGACTGGTGCTGGGTTGGAAAAGGCTTGGTTAAAGAATATGCAACATCAAGATATTGTCCTTTAATGGAGAGAATGAGTGTTAAGAACATATTAATTGAATTAACTACTGATCAGAATAAAAAAGTAAAACCTGAGGTTAGCAACTAGAATATAGTCCCAACCGCACATAACTGAATAACGTAAATCTGTAAATAAAAGGCACAACTTTATTGGTATCTTTCCTTATTGTAATAGCAAAAAGGAAATCCAAATGTTTGCAATTCATCTTTGTAAAGTAATATTGAATCTAGAAGTCCAGCTCGACTAAGCCATATATCTGCACAATGGGTACCTGCTTTGCTGCTCCCCTGCTGCTTACACTGTCGGCTCACAACTGTGCAGAAACATCAAGAGATTTATTAAGCCCAGTTGGGGTCATGGTGCCCAGGCTTAAAATCCATGTGGCTTCTTTTTCTATGAAAATTCTGACAAGTTTGTTTTAAGCATTTCTCCACAGCCTAAAAAGCGTAGCCCCTCATACCAGAGATCGTCTGACTTTAGTCTTCGTAAATTTAAATGTATTTTTGCAAATGCAGAACAAGAAAGCATACTCAAGCACTCTTCCTGCTTCAGATATAATTAATCTATGTTAAGATATCATGATAGCCATTTATGATCAGACAAATCTTGCTGGAACAGACCAATATCTTACTCAGTTATTATACTTTTTGATTCTGCAACATGTTTTGCACAAAGATGTCTTTTAATCACAGCATATTGAATGAAGATTTTAAGAAACTGGAAGCTCCCAGAATCCTCTAGCCTGGTTAAAAAAAAATTCAAATTTCTGGCAATCTGGAAATTGGTCTGCCTCTTAGCCACATGTATCTTATATTTTCATTATCAAACTAGAAGTTATGGAGTACTGGACTGCCATCAGAGAGCTGCTGGTGAGCTGAGAGCAACTAACTGGTTTAATTTATTAATTACAAAATTCCTGTGAGCCCAGAGAATGAATCCACAAAGGAAGCTGATTGCTGCCTACACATCATTTACTTGGTAAATTCCTACAAAAAGAGAATTATCCATGTTATAGCGGGTATGCTCTAACATTATACATTTCAGATGTTAAAAGAGTGATGTCTATCCAGCTCTCAAAAGCAGTACAATGCAATTGCCACATCACCTGAGTTTCAGAACTGGAAGTTTACAGGGCAAACAAAGCCTGGGAGCAAAAGGGTGATGTCTCCTAAATTAGGTGGGTTTAAGTGAAACAAAGCCAGCATGGCATCGTGGTTTGAGTATTGGACTACGACTCTGGAGGCTACGCTTTAATTCCCAGCTTGGCCATGAAACCCTCTGGGTGACCCTGGACAAACCACATGCTCTCAGCTTCAGCGGATGGCAATTACAAACCTCCTCTGAACAAATCTTGCCAAGAAAGCCCCCTGATAGGTTTACCTAAGGGTAATCTTAAGTAGGAAACTATTTGAAGACACACAACAACAATAACAACAACAACAACTTAAGTGAAGCACAGTGGGAATGTATGATTCTATGATGCAAGCACCCAAACAGTAGAGCCTGACTGTACCTGGCCATGATGGTGAAGCCTGATAAACATGGCGGTCAGAACAGGCAAATCTAGTATCAAATATTCGCAAAGGAGGTAGGAAAACATTCCATTTACAAAGGTAATTTCACCACAAGGCTCCAGAGAGGAGGCACAATCCATTCAAAACTAAACCCCAAAATGACTAAAACTTAAAAAACAACACCCAAAATCCATAGCCAAGGGCAGGGCAATACTTCTCAGGGGTAGGCAACCTTTTTGAGCCGGGGGCCAGGTTGCTGTCCCTCAGACAACTGGGGGGCCGAAGCCAGGGGGGGAGCTTCCACCCTCTGGGGGCCAGGAGGAAGCCTCCAGTGCTGACGGCCCCCGCCGGCTTTTTTGCTGGCCTCTGACAGGGCCCGAGGCCCCATCAGAGGCTGGCAAAAAAGTCCTAGAGGCCTGCTGCCGCCGCCGGGGCCCTATGGGAGGGCCCAGCGATCGCAATGGGCCTCCTAGAGGCCCGCTGCTGCCACCGGAGCCCTGTTGGAGGGCCCTGGCAACCGCAACAGGCCTCCTAGATGCCCGCTGCCGCTGCTGGGGCCCTCCAACAGGGCCCTGGCTACCGCACTGGGCCTGCTAGAGGCCAGCCGCCGCCGCCGCCGCCAGGGCCCTCCAACAGGGCTCCAGCGATCGCACCGGGCCTCCTAGAGCCCTGCTGCCGCCACCGGAGCCCTGTTGGAGGGCCCCAGTGACTGCAACGGGCCTCCTAGAGGCCCGCTGCCGCTGCCGGGGCCCTCCAACAGAGCTCCGGAGGTCACACCGGGCTTCCTAGAGGCCCACTGCCGCCGCCGGAGCCCTGTTGCAGGGCCGCAGCGACCGCAACGGGCCTCCTAGAGGCCCACCACCATTTTGTTTTTAAAATGGCGGTGAAGTCTCACGCGGCCTTTCCCGTCGTGCCCCGCGACGGGAAAGGTCACATGAGACTTCGGCCGCCATTTTAAAAAACAAAATGGTGCCCGGAGTGGCATGGAAGCGGGCCGGCAATCGGTGGCAGGACAGCGCCAGGGCTGGTGAGAAGGCCTCGGCAGGCCGCATCTGGCCCACGGGCCAGAGGTTGCCGACCCCTGGTTAAGACCAAACAAAAGTCCTCAGGTGGGTGCAAGCTTTTGAATTCTCCAGGAGCACCCTCCTGCAGAATTCTTTAAAATATATTGTATTCAATTTAAACAATTGTTAACAAAGCACCAGGTGTGGTAACATCCAGACAATTAACCTGAGTTGCTAGCATCCCTCTTGTAGAATTTTAAGTGGCCCAAATAAAGGCTGGCCTGTTGATTTGGGAATTTTGTTCTCATGGACCAACATGACTATTCTTGGTTTTAGCTTTTGTGTTTTTTAAAATTATTATTATTTTAATTTAAAAATCCATTTGAAATGCTGATTTATTTAAATCGCTGAGGGTGAAGAAAGACATACAATTAGAATCTGACAGCACAGGGATAACACCAGAGTCAGAACTAGAAATTTCTTCTTCCTTTTATTTAAATTGCTGTATATAAGTATGGGAAATCAATTTAGTTGGGCCTCCTGCCCTGAAGCTATCCAAAAGCCAAGATTTAACTTGCGATGGGAGACAGACTAAGGGGTGGATCTTGCTCTCCAAGCCAGAAGCAGGGAGGAACTGTCTGCATAAGGCACAGCTTCCCCCTCCCAGCCAAAAACCCAACTGCACCCCCATACACACACACAACATACACACATATATTATGGCAAACACTGTGTTTCCCTCGCCAAGTTTGTTGCCGTCCATTTATATTAACTGCCAGAAAAGGACCGGAAACTGATTTGAGGGAGAGGAGAAATAGAAGGGGGAAGTCTCCCCTATACACAACACACAACACACACACTCTCTTTCAATCCAGGCCTGATTTATGGTCTAGGGTCCAGGCGGGAGTTTCTGGGCGTTACAGCTGAGGGGGTGAGGAGGCTGGGAAACAAAGATGAGCTGGTTGGAAACTGACATAACTTGCAAAGAAAGGAACAATGTATTTTCAAGAAGAATAGGAAGTTTCACTGGAGCCGTGCGCATCCTGTGGCCAGCAGATTTTGAGGGAGGCCATGTTGCATGAGTGTAACGGGGAACAGATCTAGGATTCCCAAATGCTGTCCGCTAACTCATCCACCCCCGCCATTTCTGGAAAGAAATTCAGATCTGGTGTAATGGCTTTCAGAGTGCACACCAGAAGCCTCAAAGGAGGCCTAAATCTTTCCTAGGAAAGGTACAAGGGCTCTTGCCAAAATGTGTGTTTCTCCAAACAGGAGGTAATGACAACCCACATAATCTCATTCCCAATACATTCAGGAAAAAAACAGAAGTGGAGGCTATGTCTTCCAGTCTTTCTGCTAAGTACTGTATCCACACTGGGTATTCCTTTTAATGTGGACAACCCTGGATATTCCTTTTGAAAGCATTTGGATCCCCAGAGTTTTATATCTTCCAACATTTCAAAGATCAAAACCATGACACGTGTGGCCAAGCAACATCAGTGTGTGAGGAAAAACACAGAAGCTAGAAGAGGCTGCAGCAGCTTGCTTTTGCCTGAACCAACTGGGAAAGGCAAGACTCTACCCCTCTTCTTCCCTCTCCTGAGTTCACTGAGTGCAAACTACTTTTGCATTTTGAACTCAGTTTGCAACAACTGAAGCAAGATGAGGACAAAGAGGGAAAGTGGGAAGAGGAGTGAGAAACTGGGACATTTTTAAAAGTTCTGAAAAGTGGGACAAGAGAGGATTAATCATGAGACGCCCTGCCAAATTGGGACAGTTGGAGGATAGGCATTTACTCCTTAAAACAACTTAAAGCCTAACTTGGTTTTGTTTCACCTGGTAACTACCGTATGCTATTCTTTTCTCTCACACACACTGTCCCCGCAAAGTATGGTGCAAGAGTAACATGATTAGTACCACGCTGCTTCTTTTCCTTCCCATGCTCCCACAGAGTCTGTCATCTTCAACAAATGCTGCCATCTATTTACACCACCATACACCAGCCACATGCAAACCAAGGGGTGCTAAGCAAGAAGACAGCTGATGTTCATGAAGAGCCATTTAAAGTCTGTTTGAGCTCTGACATGTTGTCTTGCCAAAAGTAGGGCACAGTAGCTGGCCATGTGCTCAGTGATGCCTCAGATGAATTTCATTCATTACTAAGGTTCATTTTGAAACACTGACAAATCTGGGTTTTAGAAGGCTTGGACAGTGAACCAAGCCTAGGGGCCCAATCTCCAACCTCCCCTGACCTGGCTTTTTTTGTGACGTCTTCAGACTCCATGTCACTTTTTATTAATTAAAGTTTGGAATAATTTTATTTAAAACAAGCAGAAGTGTGATAAAGAGAGGAAGGGGCCTAGATACCCTAAAGCAGGGGTTTCCAACCTTTTTGACTCCCGGAGCCCTTTATAGAATGAGTTTCTATGGCAGAGCCCCGAATACATCTACCCTATGTCTTACAAGTTAATGGTGTTTAGGAGTAGTGTTACTTTTTGTTCCTTACTCTTTCATTTCATTCCATTTTTATTTATTTCATTTTCCTGGAGAGGCTATGTAGTACCTGGGAAGTACATGCAGAGCCCTAAGGGCTCCTCGGAGCACAGGTTGCGAACCGCTGTTGTAACGGCACCAGATTCTGTCTGATCCTGAAAGCTAAGAAGAGCCAGCTCTGGATATTACTTGGATGGGGAACTGCCAAGGAATACCAGGTGTTAGGCTGTATTTCAAACGACGAAAGTGACAAAACCATCTCTGAGGATTCCTAGCCTAAGAAAACCTTATTAAATCCATGGTGTCACCATAAGTCAACAGACAGCTTGAAGGACACACACACAAGGTGAATAAACTTGGTTCTAAGAGAACTATTGGGTAATGGTTCTGCCATTTTAAAACAAAAAGAGATAGATTTAGGTGATGGGAATTCTACATAGGATCACTCTTAAGAGGGTGAAGGTTCCTGTACTATCAAGGAGACCACACACATATATTCTGACGGTTATGTTTGTTGGGCTTCAATTCAGATCCCCCCACCAAAAAGAGCAAGCCAGAGTGAATGGACTGGTACATGCTATATTCAAAATATGCAGCTACATACATGTATGTTTTTGCATTACCTTGTTTAGGGTGTGTGCAAAATCTGGAATTCTTAACGTGAAGATACGGTGAGGCAGCAGGAAAGGTGGGCAAAAGTTATTTGGGGGGAGTGCAGAGAAGGAAATATTGTAGTGAGACCAAGATAGTCACTTCCCCCCTGATAGCATTCAGAGAATTTCATTCTCTGAAGATGCCAGCCACAGATGCTGGTGAAATGTCAGGAAGAAACTCTTCTATAACATGGCCACATAGCCTGAAAACCCCACAAAAAACTATGGATGCCAGCCATGAAAGCCTTAGACTCCACAAACCCCATGACAGTTTCGCCTTAGGGTTGCCATAAGTTGGAAACGACTTGTAGGCACAAAACAACACAACAAAACAATGCCCCATCTAAAGCTGTAGGGGGTCAACTCCTAAAGAATCCATTCATCCCCAAGGCATACTGTCTCAAATTGTTAATTAAATCCAAGTGCACATTCTCTCTGTGTGCTCACATGCTCCTGATTTCTCCTGTTTTAACTTGAACCCTTTGCTTAGTTTCACAATTTGTCCTCAGGGCCAGAGAAATACTGTCCCCAGCTCACCCCCCACAAACTATTGCCCAGGCCCTTTTTGGATCTCAAAAGACACCCTTCTTTCTGCAAGGGGAAAGACTGCTACTGTCCCACCCACCCCCAGTCCCAGCCCTGCAAGTTGGTTTGTCAGTCTTGATGGAGCCCAGCCTTCAAGCTCCTTTCCAACCAAGCTGGGGGAGAGTAGATTTATCTTTTCCTACAAAGCAAAAGGCCTCCGGGACCCTTTGAAGCCAGGAGAGGGGCCCAGGCAGAGGGCAGCTGGCTGGAGAGCAGACCCTGCCAGAGCAAAAGAAAAAACCCTCCAGCACATCCTCCCATCCACATCACAAAGAATTCCTCTTTTTTTAAAAAAGGTTATATTTTTAAATAACAACCCAAACGCTGTACCGAAAAGAATGAAAAATGAGTACGAATGTGTTAAAAAGTTTCGTTTCATGTTTTAACCACACAGCAATAAAGTGGCTGGTGCAACAGAACTGCTTGTTTTCTTTATGCCCCCCAACAGAGGAAAGAATTGTTTGGGACTTAAAAGGGGAACGAACAACTCCAGACTCCAGTACCGCCATTAGCTTTCCTTCACCAAGACAGAATTAAAACTCATCCCCACCATCGCACCATACGAGACACTGCTGGAAAAGAATTCTAGCCCTGGTTAAGTCTCCTACAAGGTTCCCACTAAAGATCACTTTGCAGGTATTTGTTGCCTGTTAGATTCTTTCTTTATCCTTCTGTTGCAAATCAAGAGGGGTCAGAAAAGGATGGAAACCGTACAGACCTGCTAATGTGCATTAATGGCAGTTTTGCAAATCAATCCACACAAGACACCAGTCCACAATATTTTTACCACCTGTTTTTCTGGATAAAAGAAAGAAAGAAACCAACCAAATATCTTCTTTCCATTGTAAAGAACCTTCCTTACAATGGCGGCTGAAGGCTTCTATGTCAGTGGAGCTGTGAATTGTCCCTGGGCTTTAGTCCAAACTTGAAATGAGCTTTCCAAAGTGCTTAAATCTATAGTTCAGCCCCTTGGAGAGCTCCCTGTAAAATGCAGGTGAAAGCCCAGAGCAGATTCACAACCCACTGACAGGCAAGCCACTAGCCACCCTTGTTTCCCTAATTTTTCACCTACAGAGCTTCTGTACTAGGCATTTACTCTGGGAGTTGCCTCAACTTGTTCACTCACTTTTTATGGGGCATTCACATGACCTTTTTCTCAGGACAAACTTCCAGCTTTTAATTGGCAGTTGCAGAAGAGTCTTTGAAGGGAAGGTGGTGTACTTTTATTCTCAGTGCTATGTTTTAATATTTTTAAACTGTTTCAGATCTAGTGCTGTTCTTAGTAGGATAGCATATTTAATTGCTTTTTAATGCTTTTTATTACAGTATTATTCAATGTCTTTAGTTGTATTTTGTTTTAAACTATGTTGTGATCCACACTGGGAAGAAAGCAGAATATAAATTAAATAAATAAATGACTTTGTCATCTGTTTCCCGTGCCACCCTTCAGTTTTTCCATTCCAGTTGATTGCTCACAATTTCTCCTCCTCTTCCTCCTAGAATGGAGCAGTAGCACAATCTCTGCAAACGTAAATCACCTTCTCTTCCATCTTCTTTTCTAAAAGAGCTGTGGCTTTCACACACACAGTGACATCTTGAGTGGCTGGGATTTTGCCGCAGCACTGTGCTTCTTCAGTACATGGTTAGTATCATTTAAGTGGTGCTCCTCCCACCTTTATTTCTACGTTTGTGATTAAAAAAAACCTTTTTAACCTATATATATATATTTAAATATTGGCACAATAGTGATTTGCTGCAAATTTTAAAGCAGACTTGGTGTTAAAACAATGTGTTTGTGTATATTGCTACCGACCAACCAAGGACCTGTTTTATGTCCAATGGAACCCAGTGGGAAGCACCAAAAGAAGAAGGATTGAAGCCCATAAAGTATGGAGACTTGGTTGCCACTTCCACATGAGGAATACAGAATGATGACTGTATGTGGACATTATCATACATGAGGGAAGCGTCCTTCTCCCATGCTTAATTTGTGTTATTGGCCTGATCGGGGGGGAAGACTATCACACCATGTGCTTATCCCATTCTTCTACCATCTGTAAACAGTAACAGACCCGTCATTGGGTATATACTAAAAGTAACAAGTCTGGAAGCACTTCTAAATATGAATCTTTCTTCAAATTTATTTTCCTTTGTGGATTTTAACTATACTACTGATTGTGAATGCAAAGCCAGAGCATGTTAGCTAGTCCATACTGACATCTATATAAGATCTTATATGTGTGATGGAATTGCTTAGTTTCCATTTTGTTCTGACTACTGATGAACCATGTACAAGAATCCAGGCTGCTATTTTCCAAATTCAGCTCCTTTTACAGTAAAAAGGATTCTCTGTGTTGTTATAGAACACAGGCCTCTGCTTCGTCTAAGAGCCCATTTCCTTCCAAGAGCCCAAAAGTCTTAACTTCCAGTGCTTTAAACACACAAACTTTACTAGACTGAAAAACCATCCATGAAAGAACCCAGTGCCCAAGGTTTCCCAGAGGTTGCAAAAACTGTCCTCCTCTATTTTTGCACTGTTTCCTGGGATGGGAGGCAGCTGGGGAAAAGTGGGCTTGTATCCAAAAACCAAGAAAAGCTACACCAAAGGAACAAATCAGTAAGCAGAGACAGATAGACCATATCCCATCAACAATACAGCTCCCTCCCCAAGGCCATCTATCCATCAACACCATGTGCTCAGAAGCTAAGACCGATCCAAATGTTTGCCAGATGTGTATCTGGGAAGACTTTTCGCTAAACTTCAGATATGTACGTACTGAGTGTGAATACTCACCTACATTCTTCACATGTTCAGAAGGTCCTTTCCCCTTATTATTATTTCTTATGCTTTAAGTCTCATCCCTTTATGCTAGAAAAAGATTCTGAGCTCTCTTCACCAAAGAACATAAGAACAGTGTAGTTACTACAAGATAACAGTGATTCCCTCTCAAAAGAGGTACATGAAAGATGCAAATATCCAACTGACAGCAGCTCATCCATCTTCCTAGCTTCCGTGATAGGAAACAGTCTCCCAAAGCTAGCAAAAGAAAAGCCTATGGGCAACTGGGTGTGGGGCAATAGTTGCCCATTTTCAGGTGACTGCAACCAGGCATGATTTCTGATTATAATTTCCAGGTATCTCAGGGCACTTTACCTACGAGTAAATTTGCCACAACTATTAGCGTTTTTTGCAAGCCAGTGTGGTATAGTGTTTTGAGCACTGGACTATGACTCTGGGGGCCTGGGTTCAAATCCCTGCTCTGCCATGGAAACTCACTGGGTGATCTTGGGCAAATCACACTGTCTCAGCTTCAGAGGAAAACAATGGCAAGCCCTCCCTGAACAAATCTTGCAAAGAAAACTGCATGGTAAGTTTGCCATAGGGTTGCCATAAATCAGAAATGACTTGAAGGCAACAACAACTTAGTGTTCTTTTCTAGGTTTTCCCACTCCCAACAAAATTGGGGGTGCAAGGGCTTTGGAGGGGAATAGGAGCTGCAAAGTAAGTGGTTGAGGTTCCATACAAACAACTGCCTGCAGTCTCCCCTCTTCAGTTCTAAGGGCTACAGGGCCACAGCAGCCCCAAAACATTACATTCTCCTTCTACTCCCAGCCAGCTTTCTGCAGACTTACGGACTTCCATCAGCAGCCCAGCACTCCTGGTTCCATCTGGAGCCCAAACACAGTTCACCCAGCTGGAATGGATTTGCAAGGACAAGGGAGTGAACAGATAAGTGTGTGTGCATATGTGCAAGGAGGGAAGGGAAAGAGAGCCCTAAAGGTACCTTTCGCCTACCCGCTGGCCCTTTTGCAATATGGATGCCCCAGGCCCGACAGAGAGTGAAACAGGGAGAAACAGTCAACCATCCTTATTGTATCCCTTGAAAAAACAAATTGTAATTGCTAAGAAGCCACCCATGTTGTAGAGCAGGGAGGCTGTTTCAATAGTTTTGAAATGCTTGCACATCCCCGGATAGCACTTTTCAGCATCTCTTGTTCCTGACCCACAGGCCTATCCTGATCGGCACTGTCCCCCTCTCTCTCAGTCTCATTGAGCATCACTGTATCACCATAGGAAGAAAACAAGGACATATATCACTTTGGAGAAAACATAAACATGCATACACATCCATGGCCCCAGGAATCAGCTCCTCACTGAGGAACACTGACATCAAGGGCGGATGCTAGGTTCTCCTTTGTTGTGGGGGGTTACTTGGGGTCCCCATCCCCCATCGCCGCTCCTCCAGCAGCAAGCAGCACAAGCCCAGCCGTGTGGAAAACGCTTGCTGTCAGAAGAAATCTGGGCCAAGCCGGTGACATCGCCACGTGCGGCTTATGTAAGGGGAGGGCAGGGGAGGACAGGATGGAGAGGAGGTGGCTGGCACAGGCGGGAGAATGAGGGGGACACTGTGGAAAGTGGGGAGGGAGGAAAAGACAGGGATTCCTCTGCACAAGACAAGTGGGGCAGGACTTCCCACACTGCTGAACACAACCTTTGCCATGTTTCGCATTCGCACAATACATCGAGGTACGTGCAGGTTGGCTTGATGCAGATGCCATTGTGGCGGCTGAAACGGAGAGTCTCGATAAGGGATTTATGCACTGTAGAAAGATCTGATCGCTCATAGAGAGAGAAACTGCAGAGAATAGCGACATGCATCAGACTGGCAAAGAGGATGGTGCATGTGCCTAGAGGATACCCAGGGTTTCAGTTCACCAGATCCCAGAGATCCATGGGATCTGCCTGTTACCACCGATAGACAGGGGGAGATGAGGTCAGGCTCATACATGTGCAGACTTGTGGAAACTCATTCCCCCCACCCCATATCAAAGTTCTTATTATTCAGATCTTGCAAGGTTTGCTAGAGTCATCAAGAAAGACTTATCTAGGCAAAACAACCAAACATTGGGTAAAACGACTTGGCATCTCAGTAGTGAGGGTGCTTGAGCAGTTAAATGAAGATCAGAAACATTTGTGCTTTCCTATGTGACTTGCGCTCTCAAGGCCTGGCACATAGGTAGGAGGGAGGGGCAATGCGACATACGAATCCAGTTTCCTTGGGGCAGCCATGATAGCCTGTGGCAACCAAATCAGCCAAGAGTCTTGTGACACCTTAAAGACAAACACGTGTATTAAAGGTCCAGGCTTTCATGCATGAGAATCACTTCTTCAAGTGTAATCCTCTGTTCGAAAAGTGTATCACAAGGCTGATTAATTTCTACTCTGTTTGACTAAATCTGGCACCATAAAGCCAAAATATGCAAGTAAATATATAGTTCACACAAGCATGTCCCCCCACCACCACACACACACCAAGCTTGAGCCTCATTTCAATCTGCCCTAGCAAACCTTAATAGACTATTGTACTATCCCTCCATGCCTCCCTCGTCTTTCTTCCTGGCTGGGACTCAAGATGCATTACAGAAAGGCAGAGAATATCATGAAAATATACAGTTAAAAACATTTGTGGTAGCAGCAGTGTGCCTTCAAGTAATTTCCAACGTACTGATCTTAAGGAGAACTTATCACAGGGTTTTCTTGGCAAGTGGGTTCATGGCTCAAGCAGGGATTTGAACTCTGTTCTCCAGAGTCATAGTGCAAAACTCAAACCACTACGCCACATTGGCTCTCAAACACCCAAAATTAAAAATAAAATTATGATATAACAACAGAATAAGAATCAATTGAAAGCTTACTTGAAAACAGAGTAAAAAGTCTATGTGTGTGTGTATGTATGTGCCCTCAAGTGACCTGTCAACCCCACAAATTTCATACGGTTTTCGTAGGCAATGTAGACACTGAAGTGGTTTTATCAGTTCCTTCCTCTGAAATATAGCCTACGGCACCTGATGTATTTATTGATGGTCTCCTATCCAAGTAGTAACCAGGGTTGACTCTGCTTAGCTCAATCAGTTAGGATCTGGTGCCTTTAATATCCTGCAATATAAAAGCCCTTTTCTTGTTAAAATCAGTTTCCAAAGCCATTCTGGAAAAGAAAGATCTTAACAGGGCACAGAAAGGGGAACAAAAAAGGAACCATCAAAACTTCCCAGCCACAGAGAGGACCTTCTCCCATTTTCCCAGCAACCATTCCTAAGACATTAAAATGTGGCTCCCCTGTAGATCTTAAAGCTTGGACAGATTCAGGTTGGAAGATACAGTCTGGCAAATGAACTGTATGGGACTTTACAGGTCAAAACCAGAACTTCGAACTGTGCCCAGAAACAGAGCAACAGCCAATGCAGCTGTTGCAACAAGGGAGTAATATGGCTGAAGCTCTTTGGACTACAGTACTTGCAGTTTCCAAACACTCTTCAAAGGCAGCCCCATGCAGAGTGCATCACAATAATCCAACTGGGATGTAAGTAAGACATGTTTCACAACGGCCACCTCAGACATCCCAAGGAGAGGGCACAGCTGGCACACTAGCTTTAAATGTGCAAATGCACTCCTGGCCACCACAAAAACTTGAGCATCCAGGGTGAACACTGACTGAATCCAGTACACCAAGCTGCATCTTCAAGAGGAGTGTAACCCCATCCAACACAGGCTCAACCTCTATTTCCTCATCTACCTTTTGAATGAAACAGGAGCACCTCTGCCCTGTCTGGGCTGAGTTTTAACTTGTTCACCCTCATCCAAACCATCAAAGCCAACAAGTACGATTTTAGGACAGAGAAAGTTTCCTTGGATAGAGGTGCAAAGGAGAGACAGAGTTGGGTGTCATCAGGATACTGGTGACACTTGACCCCAAACTCCATACAACCTCTCCCAGTAGCTTCATGTATATGTTAAATAACAGGGTTGGGGGGGAAACAGAGCCCTAGGGGACCCCACAAGTCAATAGCTCAGGAGTTAAACCACTGCAGATTGGGAGCTCACCTCTAGGAGCATGTACAAATCCTCAGCTCAGCTAGTAGACAATTTGCAACGCTGCTACAATCTGCAACACTGAATTGATTTGTTGCTGAAACTTGCAAGACTCTCCAAGAAGTTATGCATTTAATTAATTAGCTTACTCCTTCCTTCCAACTCATTGTGACCCCAGGACTCACCCTCCACTCTGCTCTGCATCCACAGTCTGCCAAGAAGCAAGTAGGCTAGACTGACAGTTCCTTATCTCATCTCCCTAAGTCAGGGAGAAGGAATAAAACCCTTTCATTGCATCTTGATCTGGGAAGAGCGCCTTCAGCTAAGATTTCTATCTTAATCACCAAACAGGAAAGTGTGCACCCGGCCTCTGTTTGCATTTGAATGACAAGCTGTGAATAACTGTAGATGGTACTTAATACATAAAATAACTTAATGACATCACTAGGATCTGTACTTTTATCCTAGGGACAATCCTGAACTGGCAACCCTAGTATTTGATCTATAGTACATGATAGCCGGTGTAGCATAGTGGCTAGAGTGCTGGACTATGACTCTGGAGGCCAGGGTTTGATTCCCAGCTCAGCCATGAAACTCACTGAGTAACCTTGGGTGAGTCACACCCTCTCAGCCTCAGGGGGAGGCAATAGTGAACCTAGTCTGAACAACTCTTGCCAAGAAACCCCCATGATAGGTTCACCTTAGGGTTACCATAAGTCGAAAATGACTTGAAGGCACACAAGGCACACAAGGCACACAGGGAACATATCCCATGCTATTCAGTGAGGTTCGCTATCAGTTTCTTTCTTTAGAATCAGACAACTCACCACCCCTGGGAGAAAGTTGGGATATAACTCTACATAAATAAATAAAGGGACGATTGCTAACGATATGTTCAGCCATCATATCTGTCTGGCTTAGGCACCGGAAAAAAATTCCACCAGTTCCACCATGGACCTCCTCTGCTATTTCAGCAGAGCCCCCCTAGTTTGGGAAAGCCCTACAATCAAAACCTTCTATCCCCTTCCCTGTCTTAGTCATCAAGCAATCTTGAGGGCCAAGGGTCTCTTTTCTTCACAGTCTGTTCCCCCTCTCATTTGCAATTTCAGCCCCCAATTTATCCCCACCCATCATCCAGGGAGCAGTTGTTTATGAGCTTCTGGTGAAGGAATTGATTAACAGTTCCGTGGGAAGTGGGGGTCGGGTGGGTGGGGGTTTTGCCGCCGGCGGGAGTGAATCAATTTGCGCCATTGATTTTTCACGCACTGCGGCAGAAAACGGGAGCCGAGGGGATGGCGGGAAGATGAATTCCCCTGCGGTCAGTCAGCATGCACCAGCCTTGGCCACAAAGAGAGCTCCTATGCAATGTACACAGAAGCACACTCTGCTGCCATACACACACACACACACACCCCACAGCTGTGCATCCATTCTCATGAGATGCTTTATGCACTTTCCAAATGTTAAACCTGGGGGATATATTGAGAGAGAGAGAGGCCTGGTTCCACACACTAATGAGGGAAACATTTTAAACTGGAGCGACGGAAGATTAAGTAAATTCAAATAAAAAGCTTAAAGTCCTAGGTTCTGTCATCAGCTCCGGGAAGGGATCAAATGGGTTATAGCCACAAGACAAGACAGGGATTCAGACTTCTCTTATCAATTAGTCCAGGAATGAGATCTAAATTTCAGGGTCAATCCTTCTCCGAGAAAGGTCCAACCAATTGAACTGGAGCAGTGGCTTCTAATTCAGCCAGCTGTTTCATATTCTGCATCCATTTCATATCATGTGGATATCTACTCTCATCTTATTGATTTTATTTAAATTATTTTAGTATACAGGCCACTGTTTCCTGGCAAGAACATCCTAGGCCCTGTGTCCTTTTAGCCCAATGGTGTTACACCTTGGCCCTGTGTAGATCCAGTAGAGTGGTAGAGATATTCCTGACAGTATTGCTATTGCTAAGAAGTAGTTAAACTTCAACTCAGTGTTAGAAGTTGTTGGGAGTGGATGGAAAGGAGGGAGATGAGATATTCCTAATTTGAAACAAAGACAGTGATCAATCAGCCTTAGCTAACAGGAGAGGAAGATGATTTGGGAGAAAGAAAAGAAAAGAAAGTATACTAAGGTTGAGTCTGCACTGCAGAAATAATTCGGTTTGATACCACTTTAGCTGCCATGGCTCAATGCTATGGGATTCTAGGAATCATAGTTCCGGGAATCATAGCTCTGCTCTGGTGGCATAACAAACAATTTCCAGAATCACATAGTGTTGAGCCGAGGAAGTTAAAGTGGTGTCAAACCAGATTATTTTTGCTGTGCAGATGAAGGGTAAATCTGCGAAAGTTTGTGCTACAACCTCTTTCATACAGTTAGTCGCACTGGTGCTACAAGATCCTTTTGTATCCTGATGTTCCAGACTAACACACCTATGTCTCTGAAAATAGAACTGTTTATAATGATATCAGGCAGATATCTAAAGATGCTTGGAAAAAGAAGTAGGTGTAAACCTATGTGTTGTTATGGGCAAGTGAAGACTTCAACAGTTTCCTAAAAACTTTCCTATGCTATAGAGTCAAAAGATTACCTTGCTCACATCACTGCTCCCCTTTTTAACCCTCCCCTTTGTTTGCATTGTAGAAAATGGAAAAGAATGACCTTCCTCCCTAGGACGCTTGCAAGGAAAAAAAACAAGATAAGGACTACAAAGCACTTAACCTGCTCCATCTATAATCAATAGTATGTTTTTCTTTTCCGCTGTCACAAAACTAGACTTCCTTGATACAACCAACTGTATATGGAAGTGACAGGGGAACTGAATGCAAAGTAGGGAAGACAGCAGGTTAGGAAGGCACAGGGATGCACACAAAGATGAAGAGAATGACACACACACACTGAAAGTTGGATGTAGCAGCAGCAAGCAGAATTTTCTGTTGCAGCGTAGAGCAAGGGAGCAAGACATTTTCTACCCACAATATCACTAATTTTCATCTAATTTTTCTTTCTTACAATTTGGCCTTGCTGTGGTCATTTGCCTTCAAGTCAACTCAAACTCATGGAGACCCCATTCTAGGGTTTCCTTGGCAAGATTTATTCAGATAAAGTTTGTCATTGCCTTCCTCTAAAGCTTCCTCCAAAACCCCTCTAAAGTCACCCAGGGGGTTTCCACGCCTGAGTCGGGATTCGAACCTTAGTCTTTCAGAGTCCTAGTCCAGCACTCAAGCTACTACACCATGCTGGCTCCTGCAATCTGGCCTGGTTGTTATTTATCGTATAGCTTGCCTTTCTACTAGACGTTCTTCAACACAGCTTTATGCCAACTGTAAAAAAACAGGCCAAAATAAACAATCAAAACTAATTAACTAAATTACAAGGAACTCGAACGGTTGATGTGGTTCTGTAAGCAGCCAAGTAAATACAAATAGTTGGGACAGCAAATCTTTTAGTCATTCCTCCTTAACCCCAAATTCTGCATCCATAAATTCCACCAACCACGTATTGAAAATATTCCTTCCAAATAAATCCCAAAAGCAAACCTTGATTTTTCCATTTTTTATAAAAGACACCATTTTACTATGCCATTGTATATAATGGGACTTGAACAACCACAGTTTTTGGAATCCTTGGAGGCCCCAATCCCTCTTCTTCCTATAGATTTTTGTATGTAAAATTTACATATGTGTTGAGCTAAATAATCAATTTACTTAAACTGATCTGATTTGAACAATGTTATTTCCTTATAAAATGTTAAAATATGAATATACATGAATGTGCAAATGAAAATATGAACACTAAATAAGCAAAATAATTTTAATCATATATTACATCAAGGGGTGGGCGACATCCGTATGTCGATGTGAAGGATAAAGGATAAAGTTTGAGTAACATTGAACTAGATGAAGTTAATGAAACCAGACAGAACACAGCAGAGTAATATAAGCTGGACGCAAAGCATGGGAAGCAATCCTTCTTTCCTTCTTTTGTAGTGTTGCATTTTGTGGGGTGGCATAGTGGAACTAATAATCACACACACAGTGGAACTAATAATCATATTATTGGGTGGGGAGGGGGCTTGTCAACAGTGCATTTGGTCAGCGACATTTTGGCGACAGTGTATTTAGAAACATGTGCAGCTTGTCATACTAAGAAAACAATTGTTTCATGTGACCCAATACTGTATTCTCTATTTTGGCAATGGCTTTCTCGTGTCCCCACAAGAGTCTTGTTCTAAAACCAAAATTCCCATTTAACCACAGCTACCAGGGACTAAACCTGCAAGCTTGTGCATGAAAAGGTGCATGAAAACGCTGATTCACTTCTGAAACAACCTTTTCCTCATCTACTGTAAATACTATGTGGATTGCAACCCCCCCCCCCTTTCTCAGAAATGCCAACGTATCTTAGTGCCAGCTGTTATTCCAAATAACACCTAAATGGCAGACTTTCTACAGTCAAGCAGCCTACACCTAAAAAATCCCTCACTGGCGTCTTCTCATTAAATAGGTTTTGAGAGTAAAAGGAAATATAGGGCGAGAAAGTGCTCTTGCCCACATGCGCCACTTGCAAGCTTGCCCCTCCATTTCCCCCACAGAAGGTACAGTGCCCATGGAGGTGGGGGGGGGGAGCCTCCCCAAGGCAGAGCTCATCTCCACAGCAATAAGATGGAGAATGGCTGGCGGGATGTGCCAAGCAGCTGGCACAAGCCACATTCCCCTGAAGAGGCCAGAATCCTGATCTGAACCTGGCATGCATTTCCCTCCCTCTATGCCCGCCTCTTATGCTTCTGAGCACGTACCACACACGCACACGAGGGACCATGTACTATAAATAGCCACTGGGGGATGTTATCTGCTTAGTGGTGGAGGGTGTGGAGAGAATGTAGCTCATCCTGGGAGGGAAGGAGCAGCCAGGTCCCCAGGGTTCTATTAGCAGCAATGGGAGAGGGGCTGAAATGGGTCAGGGGAGGTGATGGCCGAGTCAGTGATGATCCTGAAGTAGAACTGTAGAGCTGGATGAGACTTCAAGGGCCATCCAGTTGAAACGTATTCTGCCATGCAGGAACTCACAATCAAACCACCTCCGGCTCCGACAGATGGCCATCCAGCCACCTCCAAAGAAGAAGACTCCACCACACTCAGAGGGAGCATGTTCCACTGTCAAACAGCTCTTACTGTCAGGAAGTTCTTCCTAATGTTGAGGTGGAATCTCTTTTCCTGAAGCTTGCATCCATTGCTCTAGGTCAGTGGTTCCCAACCTTCCTAATGCCGTGACCCTTTACTACAGTTCCTCATGTTGCAGTGACCCAAAACCATGAAATTATTTTCATTCCTACTTCATATTTTCCAATGGTCTTAGGCGACCCCCATGAAAGGGTCATTCGACCCCCAAAGGAGTCCCAACCCACAGGTTGGGAACCACTGCTCTAGGTCCAATTTTCTGAAGCAGCAGAAAACAAGCTTGCTCCATCTTCAATACGACACCTCTTCAAATATTTAAACAGGGCTATCATATCGCCTCTTAACCTTCTCTTCTCCAGGCTAAACATCGCCAGCTTCTTCAGTCTCTCCACATAGGCATGGTTTCCAGACCCTTCACCATTTAGGTCACCCTCTTCTGGATACGCTCCAGGATTCTCTAGAACAGATAAAAGGTTCTAGGTTCTCTAGAACAGATAAACACAAGCAGCCCTGGGCATCCTGACTCCTGCCCTCCTTGGAGGGAAAAATCCCAGCATGCCAAAGCAAAGAATTCTGGGGAAAATACTGCTGGTTTCTTGAAGACAAAACCAAAGCCTGTGAAGAATTGCAGAATCAGCTTCTGAGATATGGAACTTCAGAGTAAGAAGGGAATCTAGTGGATTATGGCAGAGGAATTTGTCACAAATACAGTCTATGGGGCTAAAAAAACAGGCAAGAATTGTGCAGCCCTCCTGGTGTAGTTGAACTGCACCTGCCATCAACCCTAGCCAGCACAGGCAATGGTGGAAAATGCTGGGATCTGCAGTCCAACAACATCTTGCATGATTTCCCACTCCAGGTTAATAAAACACTGGCTCTTTTGGAGTTAAGAGCCAATGTGGAAGTGTCTTAAAGGCAACGTCTTCTGAAAGCCAAGCAGACTTCAGTCCCCTGTGGTGATTTCTGACAGGTATGTGGAAGCGAAAGCCCCACATTCCTGGAAAGAAGGTTCGTATTGATTCTTTCATGGTCCCATTTGGAAATGGTCTTATTGGACAGTCATTAGTTAATTCTTGGCTGGGAACAGGCCTCCCTTCCGCAGCCGCCTTCGGCCTCACAATCAGGCTCCAAGCCACAACCTTTGCTTACTGCCAAGTTGGCGAAAGGTCAACAAGACATCAGCGGCTGGCTGGCGGATAGGGAGGGGTGGTGGTGGTGGGGCACGAGGCCAGGAAAACTAGTCGCTGTGTTTTGGTCCAATATGACCTGAAGAAGCCGTGGCCAGCCAGGGATTCCTAAGAGACACTCAGGGAACATGTTTTTGAGGCATAGATGGATGGATTTGGTGCCCCATTTTTCTGGCAGACTCCAGATTAGAGGAATTGAGGAAACAGACAAGGGATCTACTTAAAATCTATCTGTCACATTACACTCAGGTTGGTAGGTAATGGAGATGTCACACAACCCACCCACCCCAAACCCACACCCAGGGTCCCTACCTCAAGCAGTTATGCTTTATACTGAGCAATGGTGACATCTCGTGGCCACTTTGCCTCATCACTGTATCAATCATGTTCTTTTTTTACCCCCCCCCCCAGCTCCCTGTTCTGACTCCTGTTTTAAGGTACTAGGCTAAATCCTACTATCAAACCTGACACTTAAAGACATAACTCCAGCATAAGCCTCAGGTGTTCAAACAGAGCATGCTGATTCAAGGCAGAACATTCTGGATATGTTCAAAGAGATTCTGTTAACTGCTGGACAGAAGTTGCAGCGAATGCTCGCTTTTTAAAGTATGACTTCTGGAAGGGCATGCTGGGCCAGCCAATTCACTCTCAAGGCTTGGCTAGAATTAAGCATTGAGCTGATTCATCTAGCTGCCTAAGCAAATATAGACAGAAGGCATTATATTCTTCATGGCCTTGAATAACCCACACGATAAGTCAATTCCCTGTGTATCTGTCCATAACAAAAAGAGACATCTCAGAGACAGTTTCTAGCAAGATTAGAGATTGCATTTCTCCTGCTCAAAAAGGAAAAATGCAAACTTTTGTATGGCAGTTTACATTTTCACAACCTTCATGCCCACACTGAAAATAGGTTCTGAGGCTCTGTCCGGAGCAAAGTCAAACTCGCATTAAACCCTCCGGCAAAGCCCACAGATTCTGTCGTTCATGTCAGTGTCTCAGCCTGATTTTTGCCACATCTAGAAAATGGAAAATTCATCACAAGGCAAGAGGTTTATGAAGGTTAAAGAAAAGAAGATTAGAAATTTCCCATCAATCTACAATGGATAATCTAGCACTGGAAATGTTTGCCTCTGCAAGACAAGGTGAGGGGAGAGGTACAACATTTTCACCAGAAGATCAGATTAGGAATATGCCACAAAATCATGTATTACGTATTATATTTATGCCACAAACCTATGTAACATCACAATGAGAAAGAGGAGGTTCCCTCTATGGAGCTATATGAGCGCTTCCAAGTTAGCGATGCAACACAGGACATTGTCAGACTGACATTACAAATCTGGAAAGTCAGGTAAAGAAAAGGAATATTCTTGGCCAAAGGCAAGAACACATTCTAGGGGAGTGTTGCGAACGTGTCACAAAGCCTCACAGATACTCTCTAATCTAGCCTGCTCTCTTTAGGTGTGTCAGAAGATGCAATAATGTTATCAATGTCATTGTTAACCGCCTTCCAAGTCAATTCTGACTCATAGTGATTCTGTGGATGAGACATCTCCTAGACATCCTGTCCTCCACCGCTCTGCTTAGGTCCTGCAAATTCATACCCATGACCTCCCTAATAGAGTCTATCCATTTTTCCTGTGATCTTCCTCTCTTTCTACATCCTTCCTCCTTTCCTAGCATTACTGTCTTTTCTAATGTGTCTTCTCATGGCCTAAGTATGACAGTCTCAACTTAATCATCTTAGATTCCAGGGAGATTTCTGGCTTGATCTGTTCAAGAACCCGTTTGTTTGTCTTTTTGGCTATCCAAGTTATTCCCAGCACTCTTCTCCAGCACCACGTCTCAAATGAATTGATTTTCTTTTTATCCATTTTCTTCACTGAAGAAAAATTCAACTGTAATTCATGCAGCTTGTGTATGTGGAAGGGAGTGGGGGCACAGTCTCATCCTTTGCTTCAGGTACCAAAACGTCTTGGGACAGCACTGCTGATACACAACCAACTTATATAAGTCATACTGAAGTCATATGTGGTTTTGTGGCCACTGAAATGCACACTGTGGCAGGACCATCTAAGAAGCACGTTTTGCAGGCTTTGCCATTAAGGTGTTTGTGTACCTTCAAGTTGCCTGTCAACTTATGACAACCACATGAATTCCATAGGATTTTCTTAGGCAAGGAATACTCCTTCCTCTGGAATATAGCCTGCAACACTTGGTATTAATTGGTGGCCTCCCATCCAAGAGGTGACCCTGCTTAACTTCCAAGATCAGATGAGATCTGGTGCCTTTAGGATATTTAGGCCATTGGGGTACATACCCCACAATCCTTCACACTTCTGTAATTCCCTACCAGAACTCTGTACCTTCAAAACTTTTCTTAAAAGCCTATCTCAGATCATAGACGAGGAACAAGTGGCCCTCCAGCAGCTTTTGGCCTGCAGCTCCCGTGCTGCATCACCATCAGTTAAGCTGTAGGACAGTGATTCCCAAACTTTGGTCTTCCAGATGTTTTTAACTTAATTTCTCAGAAATCCTGACTGTTGGGCTCTTTCAGCTTACAGTCACACTTCTTCCCTTGCCAGATGCACAAGAGCCATTGCAGCTGAGTGATTTTTTAAAAACAACAACAACACTTCCCTGGGAAGCCCCTGGGAGTTTCTGCCACAGGAGGAACATCATTCTGCTGTGCTTAGAAACCACACAGGACCTTCCCTTGCAGTGTACAACCCCCCCCCCCCCCCCCACACACACTTTCCCTTAAAATATCTAGTACTCCCAACCAAGGACTCCAGCTATTGCTGAACTACAACCCCCATCCTCCCCATCCCGAACAGACACTGATCAGGGATAGTTGGAGATGTAGTCCAGCACCATCCAGCAGATGAGTGGGGGATCCAAGCCTGTTCTGACATTCTTGTCATTGCTTTCAACCAAGTGGGCAGCCAGCAGCCCGCCCACAATCCACAAAAACATGCAGGCACCCGTGTCTTTTCCCACGGAGCCTCCCTGCTGCCAATTTCAAGCCTTAAAAGCCAACATAGTATTTCTCAGCTGTCAGATCTAATTAGTTCACACAGGCAGTCGATCGGCTGGTTGAAGCCACAGGGACATAGAAGCAAAAAGTGGATGTGGAGGGGGAGAGAGAGGACAGGAGAACTAGCATGTCATCCCTTCACTTCTAAACCTCCCCTCCCTTTCACATTCTTTAGTTTTACCACAAGAAGCCAGAGTGTTTTGACCTTCCAAGGAGCGTGGAGGTGTTTGACACCCAAGGGATTTCCCTTCCCACACTCCACTTAGCACTAATGGCAAGAAGAAAATTGCCCTGAATTGAAGGAGGACAACTAGAACTTTGTTTCCACCTCCTGCCCACCCTCCCCAACAGCCAAAAAACCCTTCCAGAAGATGCTCCTGGACATGGAAGGGTCACATCCTCTTCTTCCAGACTTGCTATTCTCCCCATTAAGACCCCTCCTGGAGACTACTCCTTGCACCCTGGTAGAATTCAAAGATATAGCCACGTTAGTCTGTAAAATCAGTATGTAAAGAAATCTTGTTGCACCTTTGAGACTAACTGAAAGAAAGAAGTTGGCAGCGTGAGCTTTCATAGACTTAAGCCTGATTTCTCAGATGCATTGGGGTTGATGATTCAAAGGTGCTACAATATCTTTTCTCTTGCACTTTGTTTGAGAGATGGAACATCAGTTACTGACTCAAATATGTGGAAGAGCCATTGTGTGTGCATCTTCAAGTCACCTGTCGACTTATGGCCACCTCATGATTTTTCATAGGGTTTTCTTAGGCAAGGAATACTCATAAGTAGTTGTGTTAGTTCCTTTCCCTGAAATATAGCCTGGTATTCATTGGCAGTCTCCTGTCCAAGTACTAACCAGGGGGTGACCCTGTGAGAATCATACATGGAGGATGCATTGTTCTTGTCATGGCTTTAAATGATTTTATGTTGTTTTAAAGTTGATTCTTTAATATATCTTATTTAATTAATTTATTTTATTTTAATTTGTTTATTGCTTTGTTGTTTGTTGATGTGTGCCATCACATCGTTTCCGACTTATGACAACTCTAGGTCGAACCTATAATGGGGTTTTCTTGGCAAGATTTGTTCAGAGGAGATGGATTTTTGTTTGGTCAGAAGAGGTTTGCCAATGCCTTCCCCTGAGGCTGAGAGCATGTGACTTGCCTAAGGTCACCCAGTGGGTTTCATGGCCAAGCTGGGAATTGAACCCTGCTCTCCAGAGTCATGGTCCCATGCTCAAAGCACTACACCACACTGGCTCTTGTCATGGTTTTAAATGATTTCATGTTGCTTTAAAATATTGATGTTTTAGTATAGCTTATTTAATTTCACTTTAATTTTTTGCTACTCATTTTTAATTCATGTATGCAGATTTAACTCGCGTGCAAGTTGCCTTGGGTCCCATTTGTGAGAAAGGCATGATATAAATAAAATAAAATAAAATAGGCTTCAGAAATGTGCTTTTCAACAGAGCCAGTTCATACATTCAGTTGCCAGTCACATCACGCCAGCTGGAACCAAGTTTCAGGTTCAGAATATGTGAAATAATTAGGATAGATCTTCCGAGCATGTGCGCAATGGATTTCATGCGCCCAATGGGAAACCACTGCTAAGCTCCACCACCCAAACAGCTGCAGCCACACATATACACCTTATAATGCAGGAAAGGGCTTCAAGGCAGACAGTGAGTTTTTCAGGCATGCTTTCACTACATTCTCTCCTTGGAAATCGACCCTGTGTTGCTTTGTCACAGATGTAGTAACTTTGGGCCAAAATCAAATTGTCATTTGCAACTAGAGTAGACCCGATGTAGTTTACATATATGATGATTTAATGAGTTTCCCAATGATTCAGTTCGCCTACTGTAGTTGCGATTAACATTTGCATTTAGTCTTTGTTTCCATTTTTTATTGAGCTGTTTTATATCCTCCAACTGTCCCAGTCTGGCAGGGGTTCATTCTTTGTTGTTGTGTGTCTTCAAGCCGTTTCCGACTTATGGCGACCCTAAGGGAAACCTATCATGGGGATTTCTTGTCTAGACTTATTCAGAGGAGCTTTGCCATTGCCTTCCCCTGAGGCTGAGAGAGTGTGACTTGCCCAAGGTCACCCACTGGGTTACATGGTCGAGCAGGGATTTGAACCCTGGTCTCCAGAGTCATAGCCTAACACTCAAACCACTACAACAACACGGTAGTCCCAATTAATTCTCTGTTGTCCCACTTTGTTGTCAGCTGTTGCCATCTTGACCACACGCGTCCCAGTTTTCATCTGTGAATTGTGGGAAGGCATGCTGTTCTGCAATAAATCAATGATATATAACACAGCAAAACAAACAAGCAAACAAACAGAAAACCACAGTTGTACAGTGTTAAACTAAGAACAGCAGTTAAGTTCCATAAAACATCTTCAAATGAAATATCATGTGATGTAAAACCGGAGTAGCCAAAAGGATGGCCTTATGCTGTCAGACTGCAACTCCCAGCTTTTCTCACTGTTGGCTATATTAGCCAGAGCTTGCGATAGCTATAGTTCTACAAACTTAAGGATTAATTTTGTCTACTTCCAGTGGGGAAAAACAGCACATCTAAATTATTCCAAATTAAGTTCATTTTCACCAAATGATATTTAAGTGGTTGGTTCATACAGAGGGCTTTTCATTCATGGCTTCCTAGACGTTGAATACTGAGTGAAGACAGGCTTGTTGGGCACCTACATTACAAACCTTTCAGCATCCAGTTAAGACCCTTTTACTCATATTTTTATTCCTCTTTAAATAAGTAGAGAGAAAGAGAGTGAGTGAGTGATGTTTAAGTAATAAGACAACCACTGCCATTACTTTCTTTTCAGTGTGCAATCGTTTTGTTTTATTTGGGGTGTGGGTGCTATGTTTTATGCTCTTTATATTTTATTATTTTGATCTCTGTTTTGTGAACTGACCAATAGCTTTGCCTACTGCTCTCTGCAGAATGAATGAGTGAATTTGTGGCATATGATGCATCACCCATATGTTCAGTAAGCTGAGACAATTCAGCTTTTATTTTTAAATGTATTCTTAATTCTCTTGAAAGCTAGATCTGAAAACCCAACTTTTCCACAGTCAGTTCATCCCATGTCTTAAGTGGGGAACCATGTTTATTTTAATCTTGGTCTGGAGCAGCAATGTATATATTATAGGAACACGGATCCATGCCTCACTGGAAGACTAGATCAGGAAGCCCAGATTCATTTGTGGCACACCTCATAAGAGAGCATGCTCTGCTGTTGACTTAACAGCTCACTATCCTTTGGATTTCCTCAAGATGAAGGGAGGCTCCCCATAGGGTCTTTGCAAGAATACAAAGGCCTCAGAGATATTCTTCCCTCCAAAACTGAAAGAACTACAAGGGAAGACTGAAAAGCTGTGCGGTTGGTAACCCAACAAGAACATGCTGGTAATCCAAAAGTGCTTTGCTAGCCCAGGTGGAACCAGCTGGAGCACACAGCTGGATGCAGGCCACAGGATTTCATATTAAACTACTCAGACCTCTACGAATAGGCAAAACCAGAACATTGTAAGATTAGGTTACAACTCAGAGCATCCCAGTCAATTTACCCAAAGCCATGTTGGCTTGGGATGATGGATATAAACCAACAAAACCTCCAAAGAGCACCAGATTAGGTAAGTCTGATACAGAAGGAACTGTTCCTAAAGAAAAAACAAACAAGAGATTCTCTTAAAATATGTGGGCATCATTGCTACGCAGGCCATCTCATAGGCCAGGTCAATTGCCTTTTGAATCGAATAGAAAAGAGAAGGTCAGGTTCACTTCCCCAATTCTGCCAGAGGAACATAAATAGCTCTCTGAATCAGAGCTCCCTGAAAGAGCAGGCTACTACAAAACTATTAATCCCACAATTCCATCGTATATTGAGCCACAGCAGTTAAAAGTGGTGTCAACCTGGATTATTTCAGCAGTGCATATGCAACCTTAAGATGTTTTCAAGGCTTGGTGTCAAGGGGGGGGCATGAGATTATTATGACTACTGCTTCTATTCCTATTTATTTGGTTCATTTTCCATCCTCTCCACAGGAGCCCAGAGTGACCAACAACTTCCATAAAAACCCCTGAACAGAACAGCAGCTCTGAAATCACCTATTGAAAATATATTTTTAAAATGCAATAAAACCAGGCATACAAACAAGGAGCAAACAAGACACTTGGTTAAATTCTGACAGTTCATAAAAACAAATGAATTTTTAGAGGGTGACTGATAGCAACCACGTGTAAGGTTGCTCAGTGTTCATACTTAGGGTTGCTTCAGATGAGAGCTGCAACATCCTGCACTGAGGAAGGCAAGAAAGGAGCACCAGAGATACAGATGTCCTGACCAGACCTTCCAGAGTGTCTCACATCCTCTCAGATGTTATACTTTCCGGCAGAGCCTGTTCACCAGTCATCAAGCACTGAGTGACTAAGTGAAGAGAAATAAAAGTGCCATATGTGATCCAGACCTCCAATTTCTAAATTAGCACCATTTTGGCAACATCTGCCACTGAAAACTGCATCAAGGAGATGATCATCGAGCCATTGTTCCCCCTACTTCTCATTTGGCACTACACTTGCAAGCGTCTTTTGTTTTAAAGTCTGTGAAAGCTAGTACAGTATGGTGTAACAGTTTGTGCATTGGACTACGACTTTGGAGATCGGGGTTCAGCTTCCAGCTCAAGCTAAAAACCCACTGGGTGATCTTGGACAAGTCACACACTCTCAGCCTCAGAAGATGGCAATGGCAAACCCTCCACTGAACAAATCTTGCCAAAAACACCCTATGATAAGTTTGCCTTAGAGTCGCCATAAATAAGTAAAAAAATGACGTGGAGGCACACAACAGCAACATATTATGGAGAGGAGCACATCCTTGCCATGGTCAGGGATATATGCTTGCCACCTTCCTTTTTCCTTCACTTCTACTATTACTTCTTCCAACCACCCCGCTCAACAAACTTTCAGCATGATCAGAGCCTGATTTTAAAAGGATATAATTCGCAACCACCCATTTAGAGTTGCTGCTCATTTATTCTGCCAATTCTTTTTTTTTTTAGCAGAAGTCAAACCAAATGACCACTACACAGCCTTCTCTTCTTTCAGCACACTCCATCAAATTTATTAGATATGCATGTACGGGTGCAATTACTCAGATTAATGGTAAGAGGAAACCCTACGCCCACAATTCTGGAAGACAACAGTAGGTAGACATTTTATGGCACAGTAGCAGCCAAGAACTATTGAAACAAACCCTGGGATGGTTCTTTGAAGTCTGGCCATAATTGTGCAGCTTACGGCTGGCGCTTGAACAGCTGAGAAGACTACACCACCATCTGGTTCTGGTAGAAGGAAGTGCTTTGGTACAGAGAGAAACCACTAACGCTGCCTGTTTAGCAGAAATCAATCATACTGTCTTCCAACAGGATTTAACCCTAGTTTATGCATAAATAGGATTTGGATTACAACTCCTAGAATTCCCCTAGACAGTGGCCAGGCTGGCTAGGGAATTCTTGGAGTGGCAGTCGCCAAAACTGAATTTCCCAGACTCTGGATAGAAGGGGATGGGTAGACTTGCACAAGACAGAAAAAACCTGAATCTCAAAGGAGGGTTTTTTTGTCTGTGTTACTAATGGAGTTTAGATTTTATTTCCTGGACTTTATGACTCTTTGTCTCCGAGGGCCCACATGGCCAAAAGGGGAGAATGGCCCCTGCTAAACATAGATAGCCCTCCGTATCATCTTAATTGAAAACAACAACATCTGAACAAAATGTCGACCTGTTACTCCAACATCATCCATTTTCCCCCTTTCTCCTGTATGATTTTAACACCTTTCCCTGATGAGGAAGCCAGTATAGCTTTGAAAACTTGCATCATTTACTTTGTGCATTTAAGTTGTCCCAATAAAGGTATAACTGCTTTGTAGATTTTGGATGTTATTGTTATTTGTTGCATGGCCAACAAAATTACCCCTGGACAAAGAATGCCTCTAACTCAAGGAGAGGGGGCTTTACCGAACAATCCAGGGAAAGTCAACTGTGGTCCTCCAGATTTTGTGGGGCGGGGGTAGGTTTATGGCAAAACTTCCATGATCCCTCACTCTTGGCTATGCTGTCTGATGGGAGCTATAGACCAAAAGTGTTTGGAGAATCATGGATACCCCCCAAATTCTAAGTACAGTGGTACCCCGGGATACGAATGCGCCGCCTTACGAAATTTCCGGGTTACGAAAAAAATCCATTGAAAAAAACTGTTCCGGGTTACGAAGGTTATTTCGGGTTACGAAAAATTTTTTGGTGCTTTTCGGCGCTTTTTCGCACGAAATCGCGGCTTTCGCTATTAGCGCCTATGGCTTTTTCGGCTTACGAAGATTTTCGGGTTACGAACGCGGCGGCGGAACGAATTAAATTCGTAACCCGGGGTACCACTGGCTGGAGTGAATGACAGTCACACAACTCTTTATAAAAAAAATAAGAACTGAGAAACATGCACTACCATATGACATGACACAACATGACATAAGACTGGCATAAAAAAAGAGTTGTGTTCCAACTAGAGATGCAAACTAGGCAGCCACTTGGAATATCAACTTTGCCAAAGGGACTGGTGCATAATCAGGCATAGATCAGGGATGGGGAGCAAGTATGTAGCTACCGGGGAGGGCAAAATTAGGACATTGCCCTCCCCCCCCCAAATAAGAATTCGGTCCCAAATTAATTTTTCCTTCAGTCCCCAAACTTCTAGCATTGCAGCATTTGAGCTTTAGAAATTTAGAACACCCCATCCAAAGAAATGGGGGCTGACAAAATTACTAAGGGAATGTGAACACAGAAAACAGGAGAGTCCAACCTGTGAAAAATTTTCAATGTGTCCCTCTCAGTAATGTTTGGGGGACACAATGCCCTCATATAGCCCCCACCCCGTAAATATACTACTGATGGGAGAGCCAGGACTATTTTTCTTGTTACTAATTCTAAAGATCCTTTACTGTTTTGCCTACCATTTTTGGTCATGCAGTTTTCTGGGCTGACTAGAAAATCAGCCTTTGGTTGTTCAACAAGCCAAGTGGACAAATGGTTTGTGTGTGCGCGCACATGTTTGTGTTGTATTCCTATTTTACGGTGTTTAAAATGTGTTTTTAAAATTGCTTTTAATGTGTATTTTAGCTTGAGTTTTTTAAACATAGAAATCTGGTTTAACTGTGTCTTTTGTGTTAATAGTTTATTTAGCTGCGCTCTCTTTCTAAATGGTTGTAAGCAGCTCCTGCACTGGGAGAAATACGGGATATTTATTAATTAATTAAGTGTAAACCATTCTCAATTTACACAGACTGAGCAGGAAAGATTCTTCCTGAGCCATAGCTGCTAGAAATTTGAACCTAGGACTTTTTTGTTTGCAACCACACTTGATCCCCTACACAAGTGGTAGGAAGTAGATAGAGAAGGGGAAGTTGTATATGACAATCGACCCTAGACATTTCTCGGATCTCATGGTCTGGTTGTTTAAATACACAAAGCATCTGTGACATACAAATATGAGAGCCAGCATGGTGTAGTGATTTGAGTGTGGGACTAAGACTCTGGAGACTCAGATTCGATTCCCTACTTGGCCGTGATGAAACCCACTGGATAACCTTGGGCAAGTCACACTCAGCCTCAGGGCAAGGCAATGGCAAACTTCCTCTGAAGACATCTTGCCAAGAAAAGCCCATTATAGGTTCGCCTTAGGGTTGCCATAAGTTGGAAGCGACTTAAAGACACACAACAACAACAAAAATTGCAATAGATAGAAGATAGAAGAGCAAATTGAGAAAAATGGAGGGGGGCTCTATACTATCTAAAATCCCTGATTCCTCTGACAGCAATGAAAGGAGGTGTATGCAAGAGAAAGAATGCTTGATTTTCCATCAATAACCGCAAAAGCTCTTCTTTTTATGCTGAGGGACACTTTTTATAAAGCATTTTATTTAAAACGTATTTATTATCACACTGCTCCACCTCTGATAATACAGTATTGTTCTAGGTTTGCTATCAGGCTTCTTGTGAGTTTGCCTATCAGAGTAAGTTTCTCAAGAGTTAATATTCAGCCAGCATGGACCACAGAATGTTGATAGCCTGCAGTACTCAGGATATGTGTCTCGACTCTCTGCCGATATTAAAATGTCTCAAGAAGGCCAAGTGATGGTTGGAAGATGTGATTATCTAGATTCCAATGCTAGGGAAAGGTGACAAGGTGCCTGTCTATGACAAAGAACAATGGACTGTAACTTGAGTCAAACAGAAACAAAAAGAAGAAGAGACAGGTTTTAGGGCTCTAGAGAGGTGGTTCTCAACCTTCCTAATGCTGCGACCCTTTAAGACAGTTCCTCATGTTGTGGTGACCCCCAACCATAAAATTATTTTCATTGCTATTTGCAAATATGTTTTCCGATGGTCTTAGGCGACCCCCATGAAAGGGCCGTTCGACCCCCAAAGGGGTCCCAACCCACAGTTTGGGAACCACTGCTCTAGAGGCATCTACCCATCTATTTCTTCTAATGAAGTCAAGGCAGCATAAATGCCTTTCCTTTTCCAGACATTATCCTCAAACCAATCCTGTGTGTACCGAATTAGATGAGTGCAAACTACTTTTGCATGTGGAACTCAGTATGAAGCAATTGAGGTAAGCTGAGGACAAAAGGGGAAAGTGGGAGGAGATGAGGGTAAGTGGGACACTTTAAAAGCAGCTGGAAATGTGGGACAGCAGAGGGTTAATTGGGATAGTTGGAATGTGTGTCTGTGACTCTTTGCACTGCACTCAGGGTGACCAGATGTCATAACTGCAAAGGAGGACAAGGCACACAAAAGGTAGCACATTCAAGAAAAATGTATAGGACATTAGAACAAAAGCTAAATATGCTAACCTAAATATAAATTCACTTCATATGGTTTATTTACAGCTATATTAGATAAACTGTATTTTATTACGTACTCAACCGTGTTTTTCTAATGAACTCATCTTCATTAAAATGCTGTGTCGGCTTGCAATATACTTAAAGAACTCAGGGCAAGACAAATGCTGAAAACTGTACTTTACCGGCAACAAACCTTTGACTGAATCAACATTTAAATTCAATTTGTCCATTTTGCTGAACTTATTTGCACTGCAATATTAAGATATATTTTCTTTGGGGGGGGGGTAGGGGAGAATGATGTACTGCAATAGTACTGTTCTACTACTAGGGTTACACTGGACCCCAGGATATAAAGCCTAATGGTTCGCTTCTTCTAGATGGTATGGGAGACATATATGCCTCATTGTGGGCCCTTGATATCCAGGACCCCTGTGGGTACCAAAAGCCATGGATGCTTAAATCCTGTTATATACAATAGCATAGTGAAATGGTGTCCCTTACATAAAATGGCAAAATCAAAGTTTGCTTTCTTGCATATTTTAAAATGATTGAATCAATGGATGCAGAATCCATGGATACGGAGGGCTAACTGTACTTCCCAGTCAATGCATAGATAAGTATGTTGGGGTTACCAGCCCACATAGCTAAATGGAACCTCCATGTGCAATGTTAATATTCCTTTAAAGTAGAGATGGGCAAAATGCTCTTTATCCTTAGCATCTGGACTTCATATAGGCCCAAAACTGCAGCAGCTGTGTTGACCTACATCAGTAAATGAGTTCTAGTCATTGTCATCTTGGCCTTTTGTAAAGTTGATAGCTGTTAAAAGCCCATTCAAGCCACCACAAAATACTTTGGACTATGAAAAGCCACTGGGTGACCTTGGGCAAATCATAATCTCTCAGCCTCAGGGGAAGGCAATGGCAAATCTACTTTGAATAAATCCTGCCAAGAAAACCCCATGCCTTAGGGTCACCATAAGTCAGAAATGACTTGAAGGCACACAACAACAACAAACAACTGGAATACCTCACCACAACATATTGTTGCTGAGAAAATCTTCTCCCTGACCCTCACTTCAGCTTGCAGAGGTAAAAGAGATGGGTAGCAAAGAGAGGGAATCCTTGTCTCTGGTCATAGAAAGATCTAGGAACATTTACCCTTTCTAGCTTTGGTTCTGCTACATTGGTATCAAATGGTATAAAGACTGTGGGGAAGATGGAGGGAGAATCTTGGAGTATGTACTTCAACAGCAAGGACATTGTACAGCTCAAAGATCTTGCATGTCTTCTGTCTAGCCTCCCTGTTAGTCATCTTTACAAATCATTTTTTAAATTGTGCAATGCACATCTTGTGCTCCCTTGCAAAATACCTATAAAAAGTGGGGCCAAACAATTACACATTTTGCAGACAAGCAGAGGAGGCAGAGGGGAGAGCAACTTTCCTAGGCTGATGCACAATCTATAATTAGTGACACACTTGAACCCAGATCTCGATTCAGCAAGACCCAGCTGACACCTAATGAGCTCAGAAGGGCTAGAGATGACGTGGAAAGCTGTGCTCAAAACCGACCTTTGTCAGACTTCAGAGACTTGGCCTCGACTTCTCTGTCTATAAAATGGGAATAATCACTTTGCATAATCCTGGCCAAAAAATAAAATAATCCTGGTGCAATTACTCAAAGAACATCCGTGGGAGAGGCATGAGATTACTCAACTGTAGCCTCGCCATCTTGAGATATGGATAAGAGGCAGAGGTGGATTCATAGGCTTTGTTATGACTGTGCAGCATCTGAACCTTGGAGCTGGACTTCCATTGACACCAGGCTAGCAAGGGAGATGGCAAATGACAGCATTGTCCGTCCAAATGAAAACTCTGCTCCCATAAATGAAATTTTCCTTCAGTCTCCAAATTTCTAGATCGCAGTAACTTAAAATTTCAGTTGAGTATTTATAAATGCCAGAAGTCGGAAATGACTTGAAGACACACAACAACAATAATTTAGAAAAGCAGCTTAGGCATCCAAATGGAAGGGGTAGGCAAAGTTACAGAGGGAATTCAAATACTGCAAATATAAGACTTGTGTGTGTGTTGTGTGTGCCTTTGTGTGACTTATGGCAATCCTAAAGCGAATCTATTCCCTTGGGGCTGAGACATTGTGACTTGGCCAGGATCACCCAGTAGGTTTAATGGCCAAGCAGGGAATCGAACCCTGGTCCCCAGAGTCATAGTCCAACACTCACACCATTACACCATGCTAGCTAGCTCTCTAGGTCTGAACAATTTTCAGTGTCTCACTCTCTGCAATGCTAGAAATATGAGGACAGGAGGAAAATTTCAGCAGAGTTTTTATTCGGAGGGGCAATGGTTTTGTTTTGCCACATGCACACACCATTGCTACACCTCTGCAGTGGTTGTAGGGTCGCACAGTGGAGGCAAAGACTGGCAGATGAAATCTGCTAGTTCTGAAATGGCTGTTGCATCAGCAGCCTTTTTATTCCTCCACTGATGTACTTAACACTGGTGTAAAGAAAATAAATTCATTTGAGATATGGTGCTGGTGAAGAGTTCCATGAATACCTTGGACTGCTAAAAAGATCAATGCAGTGGCTCATCCACATTCGCTGGAGTTGGGGTGAAGGACTCCCATTTTGTTTGTATGTACAGTGCTGTGCAAATCTACAGTGCTATATAAATAAAGCATAATAATAATAATGTGGAAAACCAACACATTTAAAAAAACACTATTTTTTTTACCTAAGAGAACACCTCTGTAGTAATTTCCAGGCCCTCCAATGCATCTCTATGGTCAGCATCTGCCAGAAGTTGATCACAGAATCATACTGGAGAACCTACAAATGCTTAGAGAAGTATTTTCTCTAGGAACTTCTAGGTTCTCCAGCACATCTCTATGGTCAACTTTTGGCAGAGGTGCGTTGGAGGACCTGGAGATTCCCAGAGAGAACATATTAATCAAAACCGCAAATAATAAAATCTGCAATGGTCAAATCTGCTGTAAACGGGTCCAAGAGCAAACCTGAACACTCCCTAGAAGCAAAGATGACTAAACTGAGATTGTCATACTTTGGTCATATATCGTAAGAAGACACAACTCACTAGAAAAGACTATAATGTCTGTTAAAGTGGAGGGCAATAGGAAAACAGGAAGACTTCATTCCAGATAGACAAATTAAATCAGAGAAGCCATGGCCAGGAATCTCCAAGACCTGAGCAGGGCTGCTGAAGATAGGGTGACTTGGAGGTCTCTCATTCATAGGGTCTCCATGGGTCAAAGTCAACTTGAAGGCAATTAACAACAGAAAGCATCTCCAGGAATCCTAACTATGATTTCTTGCTATTCATCTAAAAAACGCAAGGTGGTATATATACAGTAAGCCTCCTTCTCTCCAGAAGACACCCAATTTCTGCACAATCATAAGAGCGCACAATTGTAACAAGTCTCCATTAATCCCATTTTATGGATGGAAAGGTTGAGGCCAAGGTCCCCTGTGGAGTCCCTAACAGAGGTGGACCTCAAGCACGGTCAAACTTCCTAGCCCTTCCAAACTAACAAAGTGTCTTCTGGATTGTCTACCCTTATAACAACAACCCTGTAAGGTAGGACTGATTGAAGGAAAAGGACTGGCTCAAGGTCACTTTGTGAGTGTCTGCATCTCAGTAGCTGGATTTGAACCTAGATTCTACTGGTTTACCTTGGGAGAGTCACACACTCTCACCACCAGAAAAGCCAGTAGGAGATTTGCATTGTTGTTCTTTGCCTTCAAGTCTTCTCCGACTTATTCTGATCCCTAGGCAACCCAATCATGGTGTTTTCCTGGCAAGTTCTGCTATGAAGAGGTTTCTCATTGCCTTCCCCTGAGGCTGAGAGAGTGTGACTTACCTAAGATCACCCAGTGGGTTTAAAGGCTGAGCTGGGTTGCCATAAATTAGAAATGACCTGAAGGCACACAACAAGTAGAAGAACAACTCCAAAGTCCAATTTCCTCCCCCTCTCAGCACTGTTTTCCTTAAGAGGCAGCATGGCATAATGGTTTTAGTGTTGAACTATGACTCTGGAGACCCAGATTCAATTCCCAGCTTGGCCATGGAAACCCACTGGGTGACTTTGGGCAAGTCACACCCTCTCAGCCTCAAGGGAAGGTCATGCAAACCTCCTCTGAACCAATTTTGCCAAGGAAACCCCATGATAGGGTCGCCTTAGGGTTGCCATAAGTTGGAAATTACTTGAAGGCCCACACTACACACAGAGGTTTCCTCCTCACCAAACACAGGAATAAGTTGGTCACAAAGGACATGGCCATGTGCTCCACACTTAGAAACCCACAGTTAGGAATGCCACAAGAGTAGGACCAAGACACCACTGCAAAGGCACAGCATCCATCCTCTTCCCCTTCTCCTAACTTTGTTTTAGCAAAGCTGGCAGGGGAAGGACTGAGAGGGAATTCCATGGATGGGTTTAGCTGGGGATGAGGAAGGTGTACACAGCGCGAAGTAACGGTTTGGGCATTGGGCATTGGGCTCGGACCCTGGGAAACTGGGGTTCAAATCCCAGCTCAGGCACACCGTGTGACACTCTCTCAGCCTCAGAGGCTGGCCATGGCAGACCCCTTGTGAAGAAACTTGCCAATAAAGCTCCATGACAAGGGTTGCCATAAGTCAAAAATGGCATGAAGGCACACAACAACAATTGGGAACTAATAGGAGGAAAAGAAAGAGATGATTTAGGGGAAAGTCACACTATCTCAGCCTCTGGAGCTGGCCGTGGCAAACCCGCTCTGAAGGAACTCGCCAAGAAAACCCTATGATAGGGTCGCCGTAAATTGGAAACAACTCAAAGGAACACAAGAACAAGAACAACAACAACGGAGGGGACTAATATGAAGAAAAGAATAAAGAGCTGACTTAGGGACAAGTCACACTCTCTCAGCCTCTGGGGATGGCCATGGCAAAAAACCTTGTGAAGAAACTTGCTAAGAAAACCCAGAGTGGAGTCACACTTTGGGTGGGTTGGACTAGGACACTCAGAAACCAGGGTTCGAATCCCTGCTTGGCCACACAGGGTGACCTTGGGGGCAAGTCACACACTCTCAGCCTCTGGGGATGACCATGGCAAACCCACCTCTGAAAAAACTCAACAAGAGAACCCCATGATAGGGTAGCCATAAGTCAAAAATTGCTTGCAGACACAACAACAAAAACAACAACAGCACAAGAGGGAACTAAGAGGAGGAAACATAAAGAGGTGACCTTGGGGGCAAGTCACACTCTCTCAGCCTCTGGCAAAGAAAACCCCAGGAGAGGGTAGCCATAGGTTGCAAGAGACTCAGCAAGGCACCCAACACAACCACCACCACCCAGTAGGGAAAATGTGGAGCCCCTAAAACCCACTTCCTTTGCCTCCCACCCACAACTTTTCCATGGGTTCCTAGCATCATCTCTCTCCAAGGGATGCTCCTTGAAAGAGAAGGATGCTCTGGAGGGAGCTGAGATCAGACATTGGGAGGAAGAAAAGCCAAAGGGATAGTAATGAATGAATGAATGAATGGACAGGGGTCTTCAATTAATAATAATAATATAATATAATAAATGATTTTAAAAAAAACACCATGGGAAAGGCTTGCCTTTGGAGGCTTTTGCAGGGATGGGGTGGGAAAGAGTCGGTGGGTGCTCACCTGGGTCCAGGAGTGGGAAGGTGCTGGGTCTCCTGCTGCTGGGATCCTGGGGAAGCCCTAAGGAGGATTCCCCTCTGCTTTGCTCAGACCAAGGCTGTCTGCCGCACGCTGCAAGCTGGAGACCAAGGCTCCCCCTGGGTCCTAGCACCCGTGGTGTCACTTGGGGGGTGCAGGAGGGGAGGACTGCACCAAGTGACACCCTCAGAGGGGGGTGACTGCTCCTCAGACATCTGCCTTTGGGGGGCATTCATCTGGGTCCCATCACAATGGTGTCAGTGGGAGAAGGGGGGGAGGAAGGAGAGACCCCAGGTTTTTTTTTAAAAGAATTAAATTTAATTTAAGCAATTTTTAAAAAAAAATTTAATTAAAAAATAATTTTTTTCAACCAGATGTTCACTTTTGGCACATGAAAGCATGTATGGTATGGGACCTTGTTCTCCGCTCATGTCTATAAGAGATATTGAAGAATGTGTATTTTTTTTTCTTTTATGGTTTGCGACAAATTTGTGGGTTTTTAAAAAAAATTATACTAATATATATATATATATATATATATATATATACACACACACACACACTAATAATTTATACTAATATATATATATATATATATATATATCAAATTCTAAAACATCCCAATAACAAGTGCTATAAAAATTTGTCTTATTCTCCATCTAACAAATATATATATATAACATTTTACAACATATTAAGTCCGCAATTTCCATAAAGATCTCTTGAAGCCCACAAGCTTGAAAGAAAGCAACGAGACTGGTTTTAGCTTAACATTGGAAAAATAAACATCTACCAAGTTTAGACTATTGGTTGATGAAGGTATTAGAGATGATAGAAATGGACAAACTAACAACTCTTTTGCATAATAAAGTTATTAATCAAACGGAAGACAAATGTGTGTGTTTTTAAATAGATAGTCTAATTGTCTTTTTTATGTTTTGTTTTAAATTAAAAAAAATAATTAAATTTTTAAAAAACATTTTTAATTTTAAAAATTAACCAGATTTTCACTTTCAGCACATGAAAGTATGTACAGTGGGACCTTGTTATCCACTGGGGTTTGGTTCCAGGATCCGCCATGGATAACAAAATTTGTGGATGCTCAAGTCTCCTTAAATATAATAGCAGAGCAAAATGGTGTCCCTTATATAAAATGGAAAATCAAGGTTTGCTATTTGGAATTTATGCTTTTTTAAAAAATATTTTCAAGCCGTGGATGCTTGAATCCGTGGATTAAAAAAAATCAGTGGATAAGGAGGGCCGACTGTATATGTAAATACATTTAGGCTGTGCATATGATATTGTAATTTAAAAGTATAATTTAATGTGTGCTCATTGTTTATGTCACAACAATGAACAGTAAAGGTAAAGGTAGTCCCTTGACATGAATGTTTAGTCACAACCGATTGTAGGGGGCAGTGCTCATCTCCATTACTAAGCCAAAGAGCCAGTGTTGTCCAAGGACTACTCTGGCCAGCATGACTGCACTGAATGCTGTTACCTTCCCACTGAAGGGGTACCTATTTATCTACTTGCATTTGCATGCTTTCGAACTGCTAGGTTGGCAAAAGCTGGGACTAGTGACAGGAGTTCACCCTGTCATGCAGCACTTGGGCCTTGAACTGCCAACCTTCTAACCTTCTGACCATCAGAATTGGCATCTTAACCACTAAGCCACCACATCCCACCATGACCATTACATTCAGTGATATACAGGTAAATTATGATTTATGAGTAACATTAGTATAAAAAACATTACTAAGGATTCTGTATTGCATGGTATGAGAGAAGGTCAATGGGGGAGTGACACCATGAGTTATTGTCACAGGGTGACACTAACCCTAGTGACGCCACTGCTGGCTTCTGCAACAAAAACAGCTCACCACATACGTATGTACAGACATACACACACACACTGCAGCTGAGGTTGTTTGGAAACTTTCTTTGGGTGGCAAAGGTCACTCGGGAAAAGGGACCGAGGGATCTGGGGAGGAAGAGGAAGGAAAGAGGACAAAGTTTGCTGCCGCACACCCAGAGCTGAGAAAATCAATCGGAGCATTTGAGGAAAGTGGTTTACGAGATTATTATATTGTTGCTGTTGTTGTTATGTGCCTTCAAGACATTTCTGACTTAGGGAGACCCTAAGGTGAAACTGTTGCAAGGTTTTCATGGCAAGATTTGTTCAGAGGGGGTGTACCATGGCCTTCCTCTGAGGCTGAGAAAGTGTGACTTACCCAAAATCATCCAGTACATTTTATTGCCAAGCAGGGAATCAAACCGTGGCCTCCAGAATCCTGGTCCAACACTCAAACCACCATGCCAAAATGGCTCTCATCCAGGAAACAAGCCCTTTGGGGTTGCATCCAGACTTTTGTTGTTTGTTGCATGCCTTCAAGTCGTTTCTGACTTACAGCAAACCTAAGGTGATCCTATCACAGGATTTTCTTGGCATGATTTTGCTAGAGGGAGTTTGCCATTATCCTTTACTGGGGTTGAACAAGTATGATTTGCCCAAGGTCACCCTCATCTCAAATGAGTTGGTTTTCTTCTTATCCACTTTCTTCACTGTCCAGCTCTCACACCCATACATAGTGACAGTGAATACACTGGCTTGGATGATTCTAACTTTAGTGCTAATACTCTATTGCTTTTTAAATACAGGGGTTTTTTTTTGGGGGGGGGGTGTTGTCGTCACCATCCAAATTATCACCTTAATACACCAAATAAGGAGTTGAACCTTGGTCTCCAGAGTCTTGTCCAATGCTCAAACCATTACATCACACACCACACCCAGATTTAGTCATACTCAAAAGTGGGATCCACTGAAATCACATTGATTCTGATGGGTCTACTCTAGATACAACTCAGAACCTTCAAGTAATTTTCAATTTATGGCAACTCTGAGATTCAACATGATATAGTGGTCTGAGTGTTGGAGTATGAAACTGGAGACCAAGTTTCGAATTACCACTCAGCTATGGAAACCTTAGGCAAGTCACATTCTCTCAGCCACAGAAGAAGACAAGGAAACATCCTCCCTGAACAAATCATGCCAAGAAAAGCCCATGATAGGTTTGTCTTAGGGTGTCTGTAAGTCAGAAATGACTTGAAGGTACAAAACAACAAAGCAAAGCTATCAGGTTTTAGGTTTTGTAATTGCTTTCCTCTGAAGCAGAGAGTGTGTGACTTTCCAAAGCTCACCCAGTGGGTTTCTGAGGCTGAGTGAGGATTTGAACCCTGGTCTCCAGAATCCTAATCCAACACTCAAACCAGTACATCATGCTGTCTCTAAACACTCCTCCCTTAACTGCAAATTCAGAGGATGGGACCCATGGCTGTTAAAATAGAACCACAGTGCTATAAATATGTAGTGTGAAATAGCCCCAGTTAATAGCTCTTTATACAGTCAACCACGAGGATTTGAATTCACTTTGTCCTCCTGTAGGGAAAAAAAGGATGACAAATTCAAACATAAGCAACATTTCAGCACTGAACTGAATTGCAGTGATTAGAGGGATTAAAGAAAACCCTTCTTCAATCTGCAGTTGCTACCCAATTAATTCATAAAGACTGGACAATTAAGTTTTTTAAAAATTAATGCTCCATAAGCATGCATTAAAGTAAAGGGATCATTTTGAATAATTTCCTTGGTTTTACATTATGCAAACACTTGTCAAAGCAGGCATCGGTTTGGACAAGGACTTCCCCTTGTGTGAGAAAGAAAGAAGAAGGCCTGCTATAAGATTATATCATATAACGTTTGGGTAAGAACTGATGTGTGTGTGTGTGTGTGTGTGTGTGTGTGTGTGTGTGTGTGCGTGTGTGTTGAACTGTGTGCAGTTACCTATAGGATTATTAGTTGCTTACACTTACAAGCTCTACATCTTGCTGATCCATTTCAAAGCATTGTCAATAACCCACTAGCCAAGAACCAATACTTTCAACACTCAGGATGGGAAAAGGTAGCCTTCCAAATGCTGCTAGACTGCAACTCCCATCATCCGTAGCCATCGTGGCTAATGATGGGAGTTGCAACCCTTGAACATCTGGAGAATGGCACATTCCACATTCATCATTTACATCATCCCGACTTCCAAAACCAATTATGTTTTTAAAAGACAATTCACTTTTTTCTAAGCACGTTGGCATTACGAAGGTTTGCTTACAGGTTTCTTTGCCTCAGCTCATTCTAGTCCCAATAACGCTTGCTTTTTATGTGCTAAGCAATTATGGTTTTCTGGAATGGGCACCATTGTATTCCAGGCTAGCACACAAACCATAAATGGTGAGATAACTGAACACTGCATATAGAACTACACCCCAGGGTTGGTTTACAGCACACATGCATGCACAGTTTCATCACCGCACACTTAAACATCATACATAGTATTTATACAGAGCTTAAGGTATATAATTGTGCTTCATGTACATTATCTCCTTGTGATCCTTACGAAAAACTTTTAAGATTGGTAAGCATTATTCCCCCTATTTCAGATGGAGGTTGAGAGACAGACAGAAAAAGCATGTGGCCGGCTTCAGGTCAGCAAGTATATGATTGCATTTTATTTTGTTCTCAGCTGATTGTATTTTACTATTTTACTGAACATATGTGATCTATATATCAGCCTCTCTCTAGGACCCCATAAGAGCACATATTGTTTGTTATATGTGTGTTGTGTGCCTTCAAGTCATTTGTGACTTACGGTTACCCTAAGGCAAACCTATAATGGGGCTTTCTTGGCAAGATTGTTCCAGAGGAGGTTTGCCATTGCCTTCCTCTGAGACTGAGAAAGTGTGACTTGCCCAAGATCACCTTGTGGGTTTAATGGCAGAGCTAGGAATTGAACCCTGGTCTCCAGAGTCATAATTCAAGACTCAAATCTTTGTTATATTAATCCCACCTTCCCTCCAATGATCTCAGAGCAGTAAACATGGGCCTCCTCCTTTCCACTTCACCCTTGAAACCACTCTGGAAATGCATCTGGCAGAAGTGACAGCCCCTGTGAATTTTCTAGCTTACTGGGACTTGAACTCAAATGCTGCAAATCCTACTCCTAAACTCTAACCACTGCACCAAACAGTAAGTTAATGATGAGGGGAGATGCAAGCAAGAGTAGCTTGTTTAAAACTGTGGCTCATTTGATCACATAACACTAAGTTATGGCTTATGCTAGCCATGGGCTGTTGCTTTAGCCATGTATTGTGCAGAAGGCCAAAGAAATAACAATTTATTTTCTCCATTTCTCTTCTGGCCAGTTGGTCAGCTTTTCTTTGAGGACAGGCAACTGTGGAAATGGGCCAGTTTTGGAATGAGGAGTAACAACAAACCATGGTTTAAACAAGCTGTAGTTAGTAATCCAAAAATAAATCCAAACTTCTAAATATGGTTTGTCACTGTTTAACAAACCATAATTTGTTTGAGAGGATAGGTTTGGACAGAACAAACCAGAATACAACATACCACAGCCTGGTTTCCCATTAAGTATTAATCTAATCAGCCTCTTCATTGCTGTGACTTGACCTTTACTTTGTGCATTGACTTTGATATGAACTATTACATCCAACATGATATGGAAATTCTTCCCAGGAAAGCTGCTTTTGCACATGCTAATTTCCACTTTATGGTGGGGCCATAAAGTAATAAATATGCATGTGTGAAAGTGATCTTTGTCCATTTTGTTAAACCAAGGTAAGGACATTGTAAGGACAAATATGAAGTGAATCAGCATTTCCTTCTGCTGTGTCTTTTTTAGTTTCCTGCTCCAAAATCTCTGGTGCAGAATCTTCCCATCTCTTTAATTGGATCCGCTTTGAGACTATGCAAATATTTGAGTTACTCAGCACTCTTCATCAGACAAAACAGTGGCTAATTATGAATCACTTTTTGCACTGCTCCAACCGCACTTGAGAGATCTTTGAGTGTTCCCAAGATTCATTTTATGTACCCAAAAGCAGTCTTCCCCTGCTCTCTTTTTTCCTTTCCAAACTGTGTTTCAGGAATCCCAGGGGTTACTTGGAAGCCTTTCAGCATGGGGGTGGAAATCAGTAAAATGAATCAGCTTGCCTGAAGGATACTTCTCCCTCTGCTTCTATCTTCTGCAGTCCCCAGCTGTGGAATACTGGGATGTATTCTAGAAGGCACGGCTCAGTTTATGCAGGGTATTTAGTGATACTCGCTAGTGGGAGCAAGCCTTACATTCCAAAAACATGGCCCAGAATTGTCACCAATGTGCAAAGATTTCTTATTAGATACAGAAAGATTTCATTGACAATATTAGTACAGGCATACCTCAGTTAACAGCTTCTGACAAAGGAGAGTTGGCGAGGTTTGAGCATTGGACTATGATTCTGGACACCAGGATTCAAATCTCTGCTCAGCGACAGTAAACCCATATAATTGCCTTCCCCTGATACTATGTGACTTGCCCAAAGTCACCCAGTGGGTTTCATGGCTAAGCTGGAAATCAAACCCTGGTCTCCAAATAGTCCAACACAAACCACTACACCACACTGGCTCATACAATGGGTACTTGTCCTCTCCACCTTATTATTGGAACAGATGCAATGGGTATCTGCCCCAATAATAAGATGGAGAACATGAGCAGTCTCCACAATAATGATGTCTTGAGTCCCTATAACTGGGGAAAGAGGAAGAATATTGATATACATATCTGGAATGCTCCCAAGACTGCAACCTACATAGAATTTTGCTACATAGAATCATAGAATTGGAAGAGACCACAAGGGCCATCCAGTCCAACCCCCTGCCATGCAGGAAATCCAAATCAAAGCATCCCTGGCAGATGGCCATCCAGCCTCTGCTTAAAGACCTCCAAGGAAGGAGACTCCACTACACTCAGAGTGAGTTTGTTCCACTGTCGAAGAGCCCTGTCAGGAAGTTCCTCCTAATGTCTACTCCAGTATAGAAAAGAGGTAGAAGGTCGAGGATCCCTATTGGGTCCAACACCTTCCAGTGCCTCAGGAACTGATGCTCTTGGGTGTCTTGGGTGCAGTGGCTGGGAGATGGGCTTCAAGAGAGGAATGATTTATCCAAAATCTCTCCTTCTGAGTAGGAGCTGATTACTTGAACTTTAGGCTGTGCATTCAGGCTCAACTTTCTGGCAGCTAGCAACAAAACAAAGGTGGGGCAGTTAGATGCACTTAGATGCCCAGATTATTGTGCCTCCCTCCCATCTGATATTATGGTTCTGAAAAGAATAAGAAATCTGAGGGTACATCACTTAAAATACAAGGCACCACATATAGCAGTTATGGAGGGTCCAAAGGTTGCACACTCCCCATTTTCATCAGCTCTAGCACCCCTGTGAGCTGTACCCCTCATTTCCATGAAACTGGGAGTGAAATCTTGCAGTCACTTCTGTTTTGCTTGCATTTTGCTCTTTCAGACTTTGGGTGGGGGTGTTGCTATTACTAGAGACCCTTGGCTTTTAGAGGTATGATTCTGCATTTAGTTGTTTTCTTTGTTTGTTAATCATCAGGGGAGTATCAATAGGATCCATAAAAGCATGTCTCAGCCACATGTGACCTGTGGCCAACACAGTTCCCACCTCTGATATATAGTCATGGTGTTAAAATGAAGCAATCGCAGGGCCACAAAACCGCCAAGGGGCCACTCTTCCTAATCCCCGATGCAGGGAGGGAGGAAGAGTTTAGAGTTCTGGAATTATGCCTAAATGCCTTAAAAACACTAAATCCTGTCTGATCTTGGAAGCTAAGTAGGGTCAACTCCAGTTACTATTTGGATACCAGGTGGGCAAAACCACCACTGAGTATTCCTGTGAAATTGATGGGGTTGCCATAAGTCAACACGTGATTCGAAGGCACAAATACACACTTCCCAGATGCTTAGAAGTGCTGTACTCAAATCTTTCTCCTCCTGCATGAAAGAAGTAGGTGAAGAGATGAGACTGACATCTGTCACACAGGAAAGAGATATATCATCCAAATATACAGAATCATCATCCATCTCCACCTACCTACCTATCAGGTTTGAAGATTAACAAATCAGACCATGCTGTCTGTATCTACTTTTGCAACAGAAAAAAAAATCTGGTTACTTCATGGCTATTGAAATTCACCTCAGTGGCAAACTCAAGCATCTTCCAACATTTTAAGTCTTCGGTAACAGAGTCTACAGAGGGAGATGTTTGCTATCATAGATTCAGCAACTTTAACTGGCATTTTACAATGTAAATTAGTCGACCTGCATCCGAATTTTAAATTTAGCTTGTCATTTATAAGTATAACTTCCATATATGTATATAAAAACACTAGACAATATAAATATTGATGGCAGGAAAAAAAAGCTAAAAGCTGTACGTAAACATAAAATAAGATATACAAAGACAGTATGATCAGTGTCATATCTATGGTTTACTGTGCCACATAAAGTATCTAAAATAAAAGAACGAGTTGAGTGACACCTGTCATATTCAGCAGCTATATGGGAAACTTAATCCCCCTTAAGGGTACACACTTCTGCATTTGTCTAGCACTGGTGAAGAATCAAAGTTAATTGTGTTGCTGAGACAACCAATTTTTTTTCTCAGTTGTACAGCAGCATGTGTACTATATTTTACAAGAGTGCTTATAATTCAAAGTGGGAGGAATTTGGACCCATTTCAGTCCCCTCCAGTGCCAAGAATGACAGCTAAGGTGCTCCAAACACTGCATCTGTATCTCTGAGGCTACAGTTAAGTTGGTCTCCCAGCCAGCAGTATGTGTGAGCCATATTCTCTTTTCACTGCTTCACTACCAGAGATGACAAACTAGAGAAGACCAACGGCCTGCTCATTAGAAACTGCTGATGAGACTGTTCTTGTCCTTGCGTGGGAATCGGCTGAGAGATCAAAGCAAGCCAGCATGATTCAGAACCCAATTAAGGCTCTGAAAATGAAAAAAAGAGGAAGATCCCACTTGCTTCCTTGTTCCCGGGAAACAGGCCAGAAGTTGATGGAAACAAGAGGGCCCCACCCAAGGGTAAATGGTAGGGCCCTACTTCAGTTTTCACAGCAATTAATTTTTTCCAGGGGAGAAATTCTTACTCTGTCAAATGATGCGGGAATGCTCACTGCAAGGGTTGGTGTAATTCTTCCCATCCATGGTAAGTGTATGGTAAATACATACACATGCATTGAATAACGAACCATGCACCAGCCTCCATTCAACAATGTCGTATGTTGAAGTGATTTTGCAAGGCCCAGCGAGCCAGCAGGAAAATCACATATTCCAAAAGGTAATTAATTCTACCCTACTTCACAATATTATAAATTGTAATCCTAACTTCTAAGAGTCGGTGTATGGTAATGATGCACCAGTGTGGTGTAGTGGTTTGAGTGTTGCACTAGGACTCCCACAGGTTTGAATCCCCCACTCAACCATAGAAACCCAGTGGGTGAACTTGGGCAAGACCTCATACTCTCTCAGCCTCAGAGGAAAGCAATGGCAAACCCATCTGAACATATCTTGCAAACAAACAAACCACAAACTGTGATAGGATTGCATAAGTAGGAAACGACTTGAAGGCACACAACAACAACAAAATGGTGCAATAAGTAGACCATGAACCTTCCCAATTTCAGAAATGTAATAAATGCACTGTTAGATCCAAGTCGCCTGTTCATGTTTTCCTGTTCATGTAAATCACACCACTGTTCTCCTTACCCAAATCCAAAAGTAAACTGGCAACTGCCTTTTATATTAAGAACCAAGTATATCCTTAAAGCTTTCAGAAATACCATTAAACAGAGGGATGGAAAGCTGCAACCTGTCCCAAACATACATAATTCCTGTACTTGTGGCACCTTAAAGATGAGCACATTTTATTTGGGATAGGCCTTCACTGACTACAGCCCTCTTCATCAGATGCATGGAGCGCAGTCTCACTATAATCCATAAATCTGATGAAGTGGTCTGCCATCCCGAAAAGCTTATACCAAATAAAACCTTTAAAGCTTACAGTGCCACAAATCTCTGCTGTTTTTGCTGCAAAATACTAAGACAGCTCTCCCTAGCTCAAAATTATTGCAGACTTCCAGAACCGTAATGTCTCAAAGCCCTAAACTTTACCTCAAATTTATAGTGATGAAAAATCAAATTTCCAGGCTTTATTCTACAGTCTGCTGAAGGACCACCTCTATAAAGGCTCATCTGTCAACAGTCACCAGCTTCAGGAGAGAGATGCGATTGGAAGCAGGACATTCCACCAAAGCTGTTGAAAGATTTGCTATTTTCCTTTCCTTCCTATTCTT
>NC_056527.1:88403486-88427171 GCF_019175285.1 Sceloporus undulatus | reverse complement strand
TTTTCTTTTGTTTGGTGATTTTTTTTTAACCTGATGGCAGGACTGTCTTGTTTTATTGACTATATAATCTGCTCCAGGAGTAATTGTTGGCTGAAAGCAGGATAAAATTTCTTTAAATAAATAAATATGGGCAACACTAAACAAAAATAGCAGAATTTATACCTGAAACTAGGGCTTAGATGACTCTATATAGTATTTTATTTCTTCCTATAGTTCATCACTTCTCATCCTGTGCTTGCAGATTTGTGGCATTCTCCATTCATACCTTCTACTCTCCCAGCCATTCCATGAGGGTTGAACACATGAATTCTGGATGGAGACAAAAAGTTTTTTTTAAATCTGCCTTTTTACACACACACACTCCTTTTCAAAATGGAAAAAAAAAGAGTACCGGTACACACAGCCTTAGAATGGACAACCGACATCCATGCTGCAGCACTGCTTCACTTTCGAGGTCCTAGCCGCCAGAAAAATTTGATTTAAAATCCAGCTGCCCATCTGCTCTCAATCCTTCCTGAAGCCTGGTTTCTATTAGCTGTGGCTGCTCTAGGCCTTTAACTCTTTGAAAGCTGGCTTGCAAACCGCAGTGTGCTTTGCTAATGGTAGGAGTCCAGAGTCTTCAAGTGTGTTGTTCTAACCACTGTGGAAGAATACAACTATTAAAGGGGAGGGGAAAGAGGAAGAAAACTGAGAGACTTATAGGTTGGTAGCATTTAACTATCAGTGGTAATGAGTCTGAACGACTGCTGGTTCCAGAGAAGTATAACAAGGGTTAACCACTCATGGGTTAGGCTGGGAGACAGAACCACAAATCCCCCTTTTTATTACTGGGCTGGTTTCTCTTAACACTGTCACAGATTTTAACACCCGATGCCACTGTGGTTTACAGGAGCCAGCCATCAGGGCTGCAGATGGGTCAAGTCTGTCCCATTATGCTCTGCTTGAAGAAGGGGTTGCCAAAGGTGCTCTGGCCTGCCAAAACCCCACATGTTGTAGATCTCCTGCCATAGCCATTCAGATTAAAGCAACGTTTTATAAACTTGGGTGCCAGGCAATGTAAAAAAATAAAATAAGGGGGAACATGGAGGAAACTAAAGATATCTGGGTAGTCAGCAATACTATGAAGCTAGCTAAAAACATAACAGGGAAAAACATCTGGGAAAGGAGCATGCTTCCAAGGTTTTGCGTCACATACGTACACTTCAGTCAGACAGAAGCAACTCAGGCAGATATTGAACGCATGCACAATACTGGAACAAGGCAAGTGTAGCATGTAAGGAAGAAAGACACAATTTCAAGTACATTGTGACATTCAAGGCAGCACATAGCAAAAGCCCTGTGGGTATTGAACTACAATCAATGGGCCATGTATGCCGCAAACATAATTGCACCCCTACTCTAATGGGCAAGAGATTAATCGTGGCTTCTCTCTCATTTACTAAGCCGTCATTGGAAAAATAATACCAGGCAACATCAAGGACAGAACCCAGGATTCCTATGCAAGGGAACTCCTCCTACTCTGAATCCCCTAGGCCTAGGCAGACCAGCTCAAAGTTGTGCATACGAGAGCAGCCAAGCTAAACAAAATATACATCCCACACATCAAAACCAAGTTATTTTAATATTATAAGTTAGAAAAAACAACAATTCACTTATGTTAGTCCTCCAAGTTTAAAAACATCCAGCTGTACAGATTTCAATACATCAGAAATATACATTCATCTTTGTGATGGTGGAGAGACATTTCAAATATCTCCTGAAAGCCAGTCCAAACAGAGGAGCAAATTAAGAGAATAGTTAGCATTTCAAATATGAAATGGACCTTTTGAAGGTTATTTGTCTGTTTGTTTAAAGCCCTGTAACATACACATACATGTATGGATACACACAAGTAGATTCCAACTCAGAGGTCATCCTTGTATGCTTAGTAAGGATTTTAGATTCACACAAAGGTGGAAAACCAATCAGCTCTTTGCAAGAAGTGGCTTGGAAATGAAACAGATCAGCTCCATGCCCTGGGATAAACCAGTTCCAGTGCAAAGACCGTATCCACAGTTCATAAATGCTAAGATGCTCAGAGCCCTTGGGTGTGTGTGTGTGTGTGTGTCCCGCTAAGCCCCACTGCAGCTCCTGAGACGCTAAGCTCCAGCATGAGTGACATGTGTTTCACGGAAACAGTCTGACTTCAAAGGAGCTCACAAGAGAAGCTGCGGCCTTCTTATTTCCTCCTGTGACGTTAATGGTTTTGTTTCTGCAAAAGGGCTCTCTTGCCGACAGCCTTCATCCTCTTTCATCTCTAGTATTTAAGACAGACAAGCAAAGACATCCCAGGAGTGACACAAGCTGTTCTAGTATGTATACAGATGGGTAGGGCAACAGAGGAAAAAAGGATGAAAACTTTGGGGAAGCTGAAAGGGAGGATACTTCTGGAATTAAAAAAGGAGTCAATGGGATACTGCAGGGGTACTATGCTGACAAATAATGAAAGTCCACCTGCTAAGCATCAGATTTGTTTCCACCCAAAGACTGTTATCTGTCATTGGAAAATTGTACATAGTTTAGGAACAAACCATCAACAATCATGACAGCACAGGTTTGTAGTAGGGTAGTATTTTTTTAAAAAATCTCAGTAATCAGAATTATCCCACCAGTGCTATGGCTCAGAAGAGACTTTTACTACGCATAATGGAACCTGGGACAAAATTATGCCCTATTAGGACCATGTGGCACAAGAGTGAGTTGAGGAACAATTCTAAAGGCCTGCAGCCAAGATGCTTCCAATCAAGATTCCATCCTTGAGAGCATGTTCTATGTCCTTCTCTTGGATCTTCAAGAAGACCTAGAAAGAAAAGGATTTGTTACAAAGGAAACTGGTGAACATTCACCATGTCCGAAAATGACAATGCTATTTTTAATTGGAGGATGTTGGCAGTTTCTAGGTTTGGGAACATACAGTAACGTTCTACTATGATGCCATCTAGACAGTCCCACTTCCAGACAATTCCCAAAGTTAAACCCATTACAGTGACAGTTAAAATATTAGTGTACAAAGTGATCTTGTACTACCTTTGAAAATACTGTATTGACTGCTGCAGAATTTCAGAATTTATCACAAAATTCCTGCAGTTTCTACACAGTCAGCATGTAAGGAGGGGAGGAGCCAAGGGAAGACTACCCAAGATGTCCCCAGTATTTGCATTCCCTTCACTTAGCACACACTCACGCATGCACACGCACACAACCTTTTCCCAACCTTTTCTCTAGTGACAATGATTCCCCTTTAAAATAAAGTCCAATCATCTCCCCCACGCTTTTCTTAAATAACGAGAAGACAAAAAAGAGAAGCAGACTTCTGACCACTTCTCATTTTGTGGAGCGGAGGGCACAGTGCAGCATGCAGCGGGTCTTGAGAAGGAATAACTGGCCTCTAGACCCCCAAACTTTGCCCCTTCTTTTATTCTAATTCATTCCCCTTGTTTCCAAAGGTCATACATTCTACAGCCAAAAATAATATATTTGACCAATTTAGTCAAAATTTAGTCATCTCTCCACAATATGTACCTCTCTCAAGATCAGAATACATGGGACTCTGGAAGCCTGTGACTACAATGCAGTTATTGGTTCTCTTTTTCAAATCGTAGAGTTGGAAGAGAACACAAGGGTCATCCAGTCCAACTTCTTGTCTTATGGTTGAACAGATTTCTCCAAGTATTAGTGGGCAGCAAAAATTGTTTGCCTTTAGGCAGGGCACAGCAATAGAGGGGTCTCTGTGTTCCCACGCAGTCCCATCCATAACAAAGAGAGGCCTGCAGTAGTACCTTAGTCAGCCGTGTTTCTTTAGCCTTCTTCAGCCCCACAATACCCCTCGCTTCCAAGAGGGCTGAGAGTGAAAGGCACTCTGATTGGTCAACAGCTCCCACTTGCTGCTTCCGACAAATTTTGCTGTAGGCTTCATGTAGCTGGAAGGAGAAAATATTTGTGAAAACTCTGAGCTATTCAATACAAGAGACAAAAGCACACGATAGAACCTGCTCCCTCTGTCTCCATCCAAGTGCCTCAGGCCACTTTGTTTCCTCCATACAGTTTGTAATGGGATGATGTTCCTCCCTGATTGTTTCACACAGCCAAGTCAAAGGAGTTGGTAGCAAAGCCAAACACCAGGTCTGCACCACACATCTAGCCTATCAGCTCTGCTATTATATATTCCATTTTTCAGCCTGTGTGTAAAACTTTATTCTCTGAGTAAACAGAGCTCATTAATTCCTAATGTCTTAAAAAGAAAAAGGATATGATGAAGGGAAAAGGATGAAGATGGTGCTGATTCCCCAGAAGATTCCTGTTTCCTACTTCTTTGTATTCCGAGTCCTGCATGGACAGCCATTTTTTTAGCCTGTGCCCATGCTATTACTTACTCATACTGCTTGTACACTTCTATCATTATATTCTAGTTGTAAGTGACTAACCTTTATAGGGCTCTTGTGATTAAAGTATAGACATCAGACAAGTAAAAATGCTGTAACAGATGAAGAATAGTGTTGGTGGCTGTGCATGCTCACCTTTCCAAGGGTCACTTCTTTGGCTTTCTGCTGCTTGGTCAACAGTAACAGGGAACACACCAAGATTTTCTGTTGCAAGGGGAAGGAATCAGCATCACCATAGCCATTACCAGCTGTCATCCGGTCACCATAAACCTCAGAGATCACACGGGATACGTGGAGCAATCCCACCTGTTTGGGCACTGATGACTCTATGGCTGATTTAGAATGGGATTTGCCTGAGGAGGGAAAATCAGAAAATGGGCTGGAATTAGCTGGATAGACAGAAAAGGCACAATCTGCCATGCAATAAAAGTGAAGTTGAAGAACGGAAGAGGCTTCTACCAAAAAACACTCAGTGTTGGGAGGTTCCAAAATGGCTTTGTACAGGTGCAGAACAATCCATGTGTGTGTGTCACAGAGACCACAAACAGGCAGCCTTTCAACTGAAGAACTCAAAGTGATGTAGAGAGTTCCAGAGCAGTTTCCCATTCAGACACTGATTATTATTTATTATTATTATTATTATTATTTTCTTATATCCCACTTTTCTCCCAATACAGGGACTCAAGGTGGCGATCACACTGAGATCTGTGTAGCTTCAGCATAGTTATTCTATTTTGTCTTAATAGCATGCAAAACCTTCAATATAGAGTCTAATTTTTAAAGGCACAAGTTACAGGTGTACACTCCATTTATACATTATAGCAAATGAACAGGAAAGGAGAACACAAATCAACTGCCACACTACAAGTTTGGTACACACCGCCCTTCAGCATTTCCAGCTTAGTTTGGGAGATGTCTGCTTTCCAATCCCTTTATGTAACTCTTTCACACCTGTATTCACAGTGCACAAACTACACTAAAAGCCAGCACCCAGAGAGGAAAGACAGGGAGCAGGTGTAGCCTCTGTCTTCAGGGATGTCTGCTTCACTACTGCTGGAAGGGAATCTAGCCTTTGTGTCAGCCAGCTGCATGATCATTTCTTCCCTCCAGTAAGGCCAAAACAAGTCCCTGGGAAGAAGTGCTACCAATCAGGGTCAGGAAAAACAGTTAATGAAACATGACAGAACTGCACAGCAGCCGAGCATCTGCTTGGGGGGAAGAATGGGGAGAAGCTACTTACAGGCAGGCAGCATTTTCAGCACAGTTTGGCTCTTCACATCAGATTCCACAACCTCAATAGCCCTCCTAAGGATGAATGTTACATTTTAGAGCAAGGCATTAATGTTTTACTGATGCTTTTATCAATGCTTAACACAGTACTAAATCATCATTCTACACTTTCTCACATAATTAAACTGTGTACAGACCATGCCACTTTATAGATAGATTCATATTGTGCTTTGTTTATGTATCTTCAAGTTGCCTGTAGATTTATGGCAACACCATGAATTTCATAGCGATTTCTTAGGCAAGGAAAACTCAAGGCAGTTTTGCCAGTTCCTTCCTATGAAATATAGCCAACAGCACTGGATATTCATTGACAATCTCCAATCCAAGTTGTAACCAGGGCTGACCCTGCTTAGCTTCCAAGAGCAGATGGGAGCTGATGCCTTTAGGATATTCAGGCCCGGTCAAAATCCAGGAATCTTATCTCACTGCATGAGCCTCTGCACTAGACATATCCAATTCTAACCACTTGTCTTGCTCATATCCCAATACCCCAGATAACTGATCACTGTTGCATTCACAGGAAAGACATGTACATTGTTTATTGCTTCTAACAGCATTTTAATGCCACTCCAGCCTTAGTAAGGGCAAAAAAAGAGACAAGACAAACCAATACTGTACCTCCCAATTCTAAACCTAACTGGTACTGACAAATCATTTTCACTTGCCTTGAAGTAGGTTTGCTCTTAATTAGAATAATTTTAATCCAATCTCATTCCTTAGCAAGAAGAATATTAATTAAACAAGGAATGTCAATTATCCTATGTCTAACGCAGTATAAGGTGAATCAAGAGGTCCAAAATTCCCTGAGACTAGCATAAGGGGTCTATTTTGACTTGTCCATACATTTTAGTTGGCTGACTTTTCTTTCATATGCTCAACAGTCTTTTGTTTTCATTATGATAATTTTTTGGTATTTTTTAGTGTTTTGTTTCTATTTGATATCTGTAAAACTGACGTCACTGAACTATTAGTATAAGTAGTCTAGAAGAAATCACCTTCAACCAGAAGCCACCTTTAACCTCAAGCTGCTTCAACACTTCCTTTTTCAAAACTTATATACATCCATCTTTTTGCTTCTCATTCTACCTCCCTCAGCTTTAAGGGTGAGCAACTGCCAAAAAGACACCCAAAAAGAATTCTAGAGGGCTATACCATCCTTGCTGTCCCTCTCACTTGATTTTTTAAAAAGTTTTCTCCAATTGTTTTTGCTTCCAAATGCAATTTTGCTATGGATAGTTTTACGCCTCGAAGAAGCCTATGCGTAGATATGAAATGAATACACGCATATAGGGGTAAAATGGAGTGGCATTTGAGGTCTGAAAAAGGACTGCACCATCCCCACCTTTGCTCTAATGTTTTCTCATCCCTTTGCATTACCCTCATCTTTCCACTCTAACACGTTAGGAATATCATACCCTAGGGCAGGCTATGATCTAGTTTTGGGACTCCCCAGCTAAAAACCAATGGTCTGACACAGGGTCTGTCATCACACATAATAAGGAACCTAAACCAGCCTTCTCACCCCAATGCTCCCAAGGAGTGTTGCCAGGGGGAAACTATGCAACCATGCTATATACAAAAAAAGGAGGCGACCTGGTGTGGCATACATAGCCCATTAATGGGAGCTCATTACTATCTTGCTTCCTAATGAGAATAATGCTCTATTTGTTGCAGTGGAAGTGGTGCTAGAGGCAATCCTCAACCCAAAGCCTCTGTGCCAACCCTGCTCATTTGGACACCTGATGGGTGGTATGAAGCAGGACTAAATCTCTTTAAGTTGACAACTACTACTCAGCTAAAATGAAATTTAGGCTACAAACCCAAACATCGGTCATAATCATGAGAAGTTACAAAACAATATTACTTATTTTGAAACAGCAGCATGCACATTTAAGGACGTGGTGTGGCTTTTATTCTAGATTTCTGTGGCAACTATTACCATCATTTTCAAAAGCATAAAAAAGCCAAATTAAGCACTGTTAGTTTACATGGCTTTTCATGAAAAAGAACACAAAAGATAGGACTCAGTAAAATGTAAAGCAGGGGCAGTTGGTGAAGAACAAAAAAGAAAAGAAGTGGCAGCACCAAAAAGTAAAATCACACTACCATAACTAACCACAAAAATGCTCAGAAAGCAAAAATATACTGTGGAATGTGATATGCCCAGCGTGTTTCAACCAGTTTTCTTCAGAAGCAAGACACAAGCAAAGTTGCCACAGGTCAATGAAAAGTTTGCAAGTAGAGCAGTTATACTGATTCAAAATATTCTAAGTTAACAAGTGCTATTTAGAAAGTAGGTTAAGGCTGTGTAAAATCTGCCTTGCCTCTGCAAACAACCCACCTTTAAAATGCACTGGGCCTATCACAAGGTTTGAGGCTTAGACAACCACTTCCCTGAAGCGTAGAGGCAATACTATCTTCTCTCCTGAACACAGATGAGATTGGCTAGCAACACTGGAAACTACAGAATTCTCATTGCGTCCTTGACATCAGTAATGCTTTGCATGCCCTCTTGAGATAGTGCCCATTGTTTTCCTCTGGTCTCTATTTGTAATCTGGATTGATTCATGGGGACTGATGCACACATAGATTCTTTCTTGCAGTAACCAAGTAGGAAAGAATTACCCTTTAGTCTCTTCTGAAAACAACTGGGTAGTTAGACCCTAACACACAAAATGATCTGGCTTTGTAGCACTGAAAACTGCTACTTGCACTGTTGTCATTTCTCTATGATGCATTATGTATTTTTGTTCGCTTTTGAGCCAAAAAATCTAGGGGAAAGGGCCCACGAAGTTAGTGCTAAAGTGAGGTCAAGGAAGGCAAAACGCAAGGTTGATAAACTCACTTGCTAGGGGAAAGAAAACACTTCCAAGCACCATAAAGATGTCTGCTTGAGCACTGTTAATGAGGGCCTTTTGCAATCCAAATGTAATTAACCAATCTATAATCGCAGCAGGGAGGACCAATTCCTCTCACCCTTCATAGGTAATGGGCTGTGAATATTTCCAGACATTAACACAGCTAGGAGGCAGCACCCTCCCTTCTTCCCACAAAGATATGAGGGCTCTCCCCCCCCCCCTCCCAGGCAGGGGAACCAAACACCATAATGAAGCTTTAAATCACATCCCATGTGCTGTAATTAGCTTGGATTTTAGAGTGCTATATATTCTTCACCTGCAGATGTCCAGAGCTTTGCGGGCATCCCCGGAGATGGAAGAGACTTTCCGAGCACAGAATTGGATGGCAGCATTGTCCAACACTTGCTCCCCTGACACCTGAGGGACAAAAAACAGAACACAGGGTTACAAGAGCAGCCTCTTGTCTAGCATCTTGCTTGCCTTCAAGAGAAAATACCAAGAGGGTTTGGGTGTGGTCTGTAGAAGGGCAGGTCTGTTGCTTCAACCCAGGAGCTCTCTCTGTCTGTCTGATCCACAATCTTTAATTTACCAAATTCCTACCACATATATTACTATCATAAAGCACCACAGCTAGTAGATAAAGAAAGTGAACCAACAAGATATGGACTTCAGCTAAGGGAAACAATGAGGCAAAATGAATGGACAAGATATTGAGTCAAGATAGGCAGATACCAAGTCCTGAGATGCTGGCTACCTTTAGCTTCCTGGCAACAAATAATTGAAAGATTATAATCAACCATGTTCCTGTAGCTTAGGTATATACAAGTTTGACATCATCCACAATCGTAAGGGCTAGTAACTTAGGAGCAAAAAAAAAAAAAAAAGGCTATGAGACTGCACAAGATTTATCAAGAGCAAAGTTTTGAATATTCACCACATTCTGTCTCTACCCCCAGCTGCAACATGCAGTGCTGCAATATGACAAACATATTATTGTTTTTGCTGTTGTGTGCCTTCAAGTTGTTACCAACTTATGGTGACCCTAAGGTGGTCACCATAAGTTGAACCTATCATGGGGTTTTCTTGGCATGTTTCTTCAGAGGGCGTTTGCCATTGCTCTCCTCTGAGGCTGAGAGAGTGAGACATGCCCAAGATCACACAGTAGGTCTACATGGCCAAACTGGGATTCAAACCCTGGTCTCCAGTGTCGTAGTCCAATGCTCAAACAGTACACCATGCTGGCTCTCAGGACATACATATAGGCCTGGTTAATATATTAAAACAGTAACTTTGGACATAGTCCACAGGAAGCATTTCCTGTGCAAGGCCTACTGGGATGAATAAAAGCTGAGATTACTCTCCAAAATGAATGCAGGATGAAATAGTAAGATTATAAGAATGGCCTTGCTATTGTCAAAATGAATAGGTAGCTGCCTCAATGGGAAGCCCATCAGCAGAACAAGAGTTCAGCTGCACCCCTCATCTTATGTTTACCACCAACTGAAGACACAATGAAACTTTGCTACTGATGCAGATGTTCTACCTAGTAGCTACATGATCTCATCTGCAATCTATGATCCTGCCTGACTTTTATGATCTTTCTCTCCACTATAATCATTCGGGAGGACTTAGGAGACAGACTTTTCTATGGCTGCACTCAAGTCGTGCAATTCCCTTGCATGAGAGGCTCAATTGGCCCCCATCTCCTCTCTTACCATCACCAAAAAGACCTTTATTATCAAGAAATAAATTAACACATTGAAAAGTATTATTCCTAGAGTTACATTTACTCTGGTAATGCACAAATAGCTTTATCACTTGTGTCCAGGCCATCTCCTCAAATTGTCAATAGATGCCAGTTTATTATCCTCATCTGAAGCCCTTTTTTCAACCTTAGGAAGTGGCTGCTCTCCCATCTGGCAGCCAAGAGAAAGTGAGGTTGTTCTTAGTGGTAGAAGATATTGAAGGTGTTCCTAATGAAGCATGAGATGAATGTACTCTGCAGCACATTGACACGTGCAGATTATACCCATGCTTCAGCAACATGCTCTAAAGTGGATGTGATCACTCCTTCTGCTGTCTAAGACCACAGCAGAAATCATGGTGGTTGGTTGCTGAGATCTTACCTGCTTCATGCGCTCCTGAATGATGACGGTAAGCTGGTCTTTGCTGTATGGGGGGAAATTTAGCAGCTGTGGCCTACAGTTGGGGTGGGCTTGTAGGCGGGGCAGAATGCGATCAGTGAGATCCAGGGCATTGGCTATACCTGCCAGTAAAAACACATTTAAAGGTCTAAGGCACTAGTCTTTATCTTTCCCTCATAAACCTTACTTCAGAACAGGTAGAAATTTCTTCTTAAAACTCCAAAACATAAACACATCTAGAATGACCATCTCGTACCTACTGTCTCAAATACAGTTCACCTCTTTCCCACTCTTGTGAATATCAGCAATATTTAAGTACACAAATGAGTTTAGTAAGAGGAGACCTCATAGAGCATCCATACCTTACTGACAAAAAGTACAAGGAAGCAGGAACATCAAGAACCTCATACATTAGCAGCATTTCTGTGTCTGTGTGGATTTAAAAGTTCTATTAAGCAGCCTGGAGTTAAAGTGCTGCAGACACTTGCCTCCTCCTGGTCAATATTGCATCATTTGATCAGTGAGAGGCTGTGGGTAGATAGTCTTATATTTTGTGCAAGAAATAGCTGGCCTACTAAATACTGTTTAAAAAAGCTTGCTCTAACCTTTTGTTCTCCAGATGTGCTCAACTACAATTCCTAAATGCTCCCACCAAGTTATATTTTATTATCCTATTTACAATTTATGATTTTATTTTATTTACTGGATTTTCGTATTCCTTAACTGACTTGATGTTTAAGTTTAGAATTGCATTTTTATAGGTGTTGCAATATTTTTATTGTTAGATCATTCTTGGTATTTTAACATTTTATTTGTGACCACTGCATGTGTTTTAGTGTATTAGCTACCTTGCCGTGCCTCTTGAAGGGAAAAGGGAGAGTGCTAATAAATAAATGGTGACACTGAAGAAAACATCAGTCCTGGAATCAATCCACTTTTCCTGACACCGCTGCTTCTCAAAACTATAATAATTAAAAACTAAAAATGAATCCTTTTATTATATTTTTGTTTACCTACACATTTGTTGTTGTTAACTTTCCTAGAGTTGATCCAAACTCATGGTGACTCTGTGGATGAGACATCTCAAAAACTATCCATCTTCTACTGCTTTGCTTAGGTCCTGTAAATTCATGCCCATGATTTTTTGTGGGTTTTTTGGGCTATGTGCCAGAAAAACCCACAAAAAACTATGGATGCCGGCCATGAAAGCCTTCGACTTCACTCATGCCCACGAGATCCATACACACAGATATCTGAAATATATTCTATTCAATTGTAATCTTTAATAATAAAAAAACATCCCTGTCAACCATCTCACTTACCTACTTCTCTCCAGAATAACTCCCTTCTTTACCTCCCCATACTCACTCCTTTCCTTTACCTTCTCTTCTATACCCCACTACTTTATCCTGCATCTTCTTTTGCTTTACTCCACCTTTCTCTTCACAAACTCTTATACACTTTCTCTCACATAGCTCATAAGTCATAGACTTCCTTCTTGTTAGAATTGCCTATTTACATCTCTCTTTCATTCACTATCTTATGATGTTTATATTATTGAGACTCTATAGTGTTTTCTTTCTTATTCAGGTTTAGCATTTCTGACACTTACCAATGAGAACAAGCCGAGAGTTGGGTAGAGAAGGCCATTCAAATACTGTGTAGAGCACATCTTGTCCCTTGCTGTCCAGCTGATCCAGCTCATCTAAAACAACCAAACTTCACAGAAAAAAGAGACCAACATGTCAGCACCATCTCTTTAGGAGTAAGGAGAAAGTAATGTGCAGATTTGACAAATGACCCAAGGAAAAGGAAGAAAGCAGCTCTAATAAGCCTTTCCTGTACTGCTTTAGTATCCAAATACGCATCAACTGCAACTAGTCCCATGGGTTAAAACTTCACTGTTGCCAGGTATTCTATGAATGTAGGTAGGTTGAAAGAAAGTCTTTAAAATTGCAGTAACTTGTTTGTTGTTGTTTTAAAATAAATATTTCTAGTTACTAGAACCAGTACAGACTGAAGTAACTTTAGATTCATATTTCCCAACACCCAAGGGAGAAAGTGCCAGTTTTAACTAGTTTGTTAATTGAGGCATGTGTCTCTTCCTTCCCTGACTTGTTTTTTAAAAGGATCATAAAGAGCTGGATGTTTCACTCTGCTATCAAATGAAAAAATACTGATTTTCATTTTTAAAATTGTTAATTGTTACTTTTGCTAATAGTTTAAATGTTTTATACTGTTTTTGTCAGTTTTCTTGTTTTATAATGCTATTTTCTAAGTTAGAATGGCTTATTACTTGTTACCCTTATGCACCATAGTATAATGGAAAACACCTTTGATTCATTGGACCTATTCTATCTGGGACTAATGCTAGATTCAGACCTCTGAGGAGACTATGGGCCTAAACAGACGGCTCTAAAGAGGTGGCATCATGCCGCTCCTTTGTGCATCGGATTGAGGCTGCAGCAACTGCATGCCCTGGCCCCAATTCGGCATTTTGCCAGCTCCAAAAGAAGTGGCAGAAAGTTGCTCCTTTTGGAGCTGGCAAAAAGCCATGCTTGTTGTGGCACTTTCCAGTGCTCCTTTTGGCGTGTGAGGTCTGAATGCCACACCAAAGGAGTGCCATAACACCACCCACTGTGTGGTCAGTCAGTCGGTCGGCATAAAAGCGGCTTGGGGGTGGATTCAGGGCGTGTGGTCGCCATGCCCGCATTCCACCCCGACGCTGGCCCTTTTGGATGGTCTATTTAGCCTCTATGTCTCAAAAGGCACCACAAACTAGAGATGTGAAATTCTGGGGGAGTGGTAAAAGAAAAACTTTTTTCCCTCACAGAAAAAAGGACTAATTTTTTTAGCATGATAGCAACATGTTCAAGGCATGTTCATATATCTATTCACTCAAAATTATAGCCATATAACAGGAATACTATGGGGCGAAAGACTATGGGGCAAAACAGGTAGGCATCCAGGAATAGCCAAAAGTTGCTCCCGGGCCTAATCTCCCTGGCAAACACATGCCACAGCCCAGACCACGTCTCCTGCTGCGGTCCAAAATGGACGCGGCAAGGACTGTAAAAGATCCTCTCCTTTTGGAGTCAGTTTAGGGCCGCCTTGGCCGGTCCTGTGGCAGCTTTCAGGCATGTGCATCATATAAAGACTATGCCCCTGGAGCAGCTGGAAGCTGACTCGTCTGCCCATTTGTTTGGGGCCTTAGAAAAAGTTTTAGATGAATACAGGATCAGATCATTGCAATTTCTGGTCTTGGGTTTCTTTTCTCAGTTCATGTTGATTATTTCTACTCTTTTCGCTGCTCTTTTCCGGTTCCTAATAAATTGCCAAAACCAAAGCTGCTCTAAGTTCTCCTTACAGTTTCTGACCTTTGAAACTATGTTCTGGATAAACTGTATTTTTAATATTTGAAACACTATACTTTTATGGCAAACCAAGTAGACATAGTGTATTTTAAGTTCAAATGAAGTGATTTTCAATTTATAAAGGGTTTTTTTCCCTTCAAATTTTTGAAAATTTTCCTTTTTTCCTGAAAAAAAACAGAAGCCTCCCCATGGCTTCAACATTTCTGGAAATGTTACATCACTCACACAAACGTATTTTAAAGAAATAAATATGGAATACCGAATAAAATAGAAAACATTTCTATTTTGTAAAATCTGGTCCACGCAGCAAACAAAATGAACTACTATGAACTGTCATGTTGCTGAGATCAAGGCTTCCAATGTGACCCTAACAATAAATTCACAAGATGGATTCAAGGCAACCTTGTCATATACACAGACTCAGCTACTGACAGACAATCTACTCATGTAATTATCAGCTTGACCTAGACTGGCAAATAGCAGATCTCATAGAGACCATATTATTACGCATATATTTCTAGAGTGCAATCCAAGGAGAAGTGTTACAACTGATTCACTTTGTCGTCATTAGTAAGGGTATGGAAGTCCAAGTTTATATGAGAAGCTACCTACTGTATATACTCGACTATAAGTCGACCTCATGTATAAGTCGAGGGCAAGTTTTGGGGCAAAAATTATAGATTTTGATATGACCCATGGATAAGTCGACTGTAAAATTTAGGGGCATATAGCAAAGGATTAAAAGGATGAAGCAAATCAAAACAATGTCAAAGAACCTACAAAATTCCAGCCACGACGTTTGTGCTCACTCTTATCGCTGGATGGATAAGAGAACAGAGAGGGTTGGTGCTTCCAGGACAGATTATACTCTTGCCCTTCACCAGGGGCTGATTCCTCCTTTTTTAAATAAGAGTTAAGATATGGTACTTACATTGACCCATGGATAAGTTGACTCAGGTTTTTTGGGGTCATTTTTTGACCTAAATTTCTAGACTTATACATGAGTATATACAGTAAGTATATTAAATCCTTATCAAGCTTAAATTCTTAAATACTGTAATTCTCATAGGAAAGAATTAAAATGAAGAGGCAGCATGAGGAAGGCATATGAATCCTCTTCAAATGCCTATTTCTGTTTGTTCAAATTAGCAACCATTTCTTCTATAAAGCACAGCAGATGATAGATATCCTCACTTGACTTTCAACCAACAAGATCTTCCTTTTAGGCAAAAAAAGGTGTAAACACTCATCTTCACAAAATATGCACAACATAAATTATGTAATTCCTGATTTTAATTCTACCTTCCCACTGGGGGTAAAAAGTGAAACAGGACCTGTTAAAAAGCTTGTACTCACACCATAGGTGCATTTTTTGATGTCAGCCGTTTCTCCAGCTTTCTGATGACATCCCCCCTGGCTGTTCTGTCTGCTCCAGCCTGGCCCAGTTGTTCAGCAATGGCTGGGAAAACAGCATGGGAGCTCCGCAAGGCCATGCAATTTAAGACAATGGTCTGAGTTCCAGAGAGCTCAGTCTGCCAGAAAGAGATAAAAGGGAGTGAGATAAAGCAGGCCTTTGCAAAGGTTTTAAACAGTGTAATGGAAATACAACAATTCCACAAGCTGAGGAGAACATGGAAGAAAAAATGGTAACAGTAGAAATAATGCAGTTTGACACTGTTTTAACTGCCATGGCTCAATGCTATGTAACTCTGGGATCTGCAGTTTTGTGTGGTATCTAGCCTTCTTTGTCAGAGAGATCTGGTGCCACAACAAACTACAAATCCCACTGCTGAATATCTACAGATACAAGTGACACACCAAAAGCACAAAGAAACACAAAAGCTTCAAAAAGGGCTTTCCCAAGACTCTAACCTCAAAGTTTTCCCACAATGGATACAATACTGTTCAGAAAGGTGAGGCAAAAAGCACATGAAAGGTATTATTGTCATACTAACAAATGCAATTTGCCCAAGATAGGCAAGGGATGCTTCAGCATTATATTAAAAAGCAGAGGTCTCAAGAAAGGTCAGCATCCAGATAGTTACCTTCAAGTCCAGCAGGGTCCTGTTGAGGCAGGCAGTCTTCCCAGTGCCTGGAGCACCAGAGATATAAAGACTTCCAGGCTTCTCCTTACACACATGTTCCCGGAGGAAGGAATGGAGGACACCTGTCTCTTTCTCTCTTGTAGGCAACTGGTTTGGAACAGCTGTATGCAAGAGACTCTTTGCATGTTGATAACAGGTGCCTGTGTAAACGAAATTAAGATGGAACAGTTTTGAACTAAAATCACACAAATAAGCACACCATGTACTTTGGCCCTTTAGACAATTCCCCCCTTCCAGCTTCGGATTAATGAAGTGACTTCATCACCACAAACTGGCTAAGGAAGTTTGCTACCTTGAGGATGAAGAATGTACTGCTGGCTTTTAAGAGTCACATTTGTATTTATTAAAATTAATTAATGTACATTAAAAATAATCCTCAAGTCCACATCCTCCTTAATACATTAAAAACTATGAAATGGAACAAACTAGGGTTCAGGTGTGCTACAGCTTTCCAGAAGATTTCAGAGACAAGCTCTTAATTCAGAGTAGTTGTTCTTTCAGATAAATCTTTAAAGAAGGGTAGTCAGAGAATGTGCAGAACAAAATTCTGCAACATGCTTAATATTCTTACATACCTTCTTGCTTAAAGAGACGAGTACACACCAGCTCTTTCTTAGCACTGTGACACTGTAAAGTATTGGGAGTTTCTTGGGCCCTGCGGAGGGGAGAGGGAACCACGCTGGTTGCCTTGGTTGGAGATTTAGGGGGTGAATGCTCACTGAACAGTAAAGTTCGTCTCTTTGGAGAAGTGGATGGAAAGCTGTTCTCTTTTTTATTCTGCTTAGTTGGTGAGCAAGGCAGTAACATGGTTACATTGCACAGATTTTCATCTCCTATGTTGAAAAAAAAATGTATTTAGTTAAGAAAAAGGCAGGAGGCAACAATAAAAGTAGAATACAGCCAAGAATCCACATACAAGAGTCAAACAAGAACCCATTTCTATCACAGAACATGGCTTCCTAAAAATGTTTTTGTTCTTTCCTTTAAAGCTTATAGATCTTATAGAAATCATCCTGAAAACATACACTTCCTTCCTAATGCATTTGCATTCACATGCACTAATGTTCCTTGCCACTATGGTGCAATGGTTTCAGTGCGGAACCACAACTGGAGACCAGGTTTCTAATTCCTGTTTGGCCATGGACCTCCCCTGAACAAATCCCCCCAAGGAGGGCAAATGCAACCCCCCCCAACAAATCTTGCTAAGAAAACCCCATGATAGGTTTACCTTAGGGTTGTCATAAGTCAAAAATGACTTGAAGACACACAACAACAATGTCCACTGCATGACCCGTTCCTCAAGGACTCTGCAAGACCTTTACTTATTCATCTCTTGCTTTTACAAAAACCCAAAATACTGGGTTCAAATAAAAGAAAAACAGGTTTGTTTTTTGTTGGGGGGGGGAGTCTTAGTACGAATACTGTTGAATCAAAAAAATATTTCAAGCACAACAACAATCACTTCAAGAGTACCCAAGAAGTAGCTTTTCTGGGAAATTAAGAACTTGTCAGTGGTTGCTTAAAAGTTGTAGTACTAATCAGGAAGTAACAGTGTAGTGTGAACCTATGCAGAACTAAGTGTTATTTCAATAGGCTTAGTGATGCATCTAACTCTATGCAAGAACAGGCTGCACAAATAACCAGGAGCTCAGTCACAAACTCTGAAAGAAGGTTTGCAGTTCAGTGATAAGCATATGTTTAGTGTGCAGCCAGTCTAAGATCAAATCCTTGCCATCTACCAGCAAGGCATATCTTAAACCCTGGTGAGCTGCTATCACTCAGAGTACACAAGTGTTGGTCCCTGGACCAGCACCAGTCCCTGAGTCAGTGGCTATTGATATCTGAGGTTTCCAGGGGGAAAAAACCAATCGTAGCCAATGGGCATAAATATGGTGTTGGTCCCTGGTATACTGGCAAAATGCCAGTTCCCCATGTTACATAGTCTGAGAAGCGATAGTATAAAGATAAGTAAACCTATATTCCTAACCCTGCATATAAACATGTGCTTCCCACTGTGCTTTTCAGTTACACATAAATGCAACCACAGCCTCACTTCCTGCAGTCATTTCATGACGCCCATGTACTGAATTGGCATTAAGAAGAAGGTGTAAACATACCTCATGTACACATAACACTGTCCAGAGATACTTTGAAAAAACACAGAGGAAGGCAACTTACCGAGGCGTTTGCGAGGGCTGAGAGGTAAGACCTGCCCCTTAGAAGAGAGCGGTGAGGCAGATGCTAGGGCTGGATCCAATTTCGAACCCCTCTCACTCTCTAGAGGCTGGCAAAGGGTCCTGGTTGATTTCCGCTTAGGAAAGTCGATTGTATTCTGCTTCTGGGGTTGAGACTTAGATCTGGTATTAGGCATAGTGGACACTAAAACTAAAGAGAAACATATAAAGTATCAGTATGCATGTTAAACAACACATACAATCAATCCCTACTCCAGATACATACGTATAATGCTACTTTTAAATTTCATTAATATTCTCTTATCTGTTATACTTTCCCTAATTATACTGTTTTCCCATCCTTCGTGCAAGTGATTTGCATGTATTTTGTTGGCACTCCTGCCTTTCCAGATCACACACTATATATATATATATATATAGGCAAGTCCTTTCCAGGCAAACATTCTCTGAAGATGCCAGCCACAAATGCTGGCGAATTGTCAGGAAGAAACTCTGCTAGAACATGGCCACATAGCCCTAAAAACCCACAAAAAACAAACAGCACCCTAGTATTTTCTAATCCAGTAAACAGGGTCCCATCGTTTCGCAATTTATCTCTGGGCTACAAAGTCCAGGCTAAACCTGTTGGCCCTTGAAGGCTTCCGAAAGATAGTACAGCTTCAGAAACCTACAAGAGGAGAGGATTCAGTTTAGGAGGGAGGAGTGTGCCTATTTTGACAACTGCCATGTGGCTCCATTGCTGTGGGATTCTGGGGGTTGTAGTTTTCTGTGGCCTTCCAGGTGTTCTGGACTCCAGTCACCCAAACCCCTTGTCTGTTTGTGAAGCTGGTTGGGGGATTCTGGGAGTTGAGGTCCAAAATACCTGGAGGACCAAAGCTTTCTGATAGAAAGGGCTCCATATCCAAGGTAAGGCAAGATGTCCTGGCTGCAAAGGAGGACAAGGCACCGAGAAATGTAGGATAAAAGAAGGACAACTGGTCGCCCTGTAAGTATCTCCCATGAACTACAAGTCTCACAGGGCGATTGTTGAAGGACCACTATATCTCCCAAAACTACAACTCCCAGGACCCCATAGCACTGAGCCAGGGCAGTTAAAGCGGCATCAAACCGGATTGTTACCGCAGTGTGTTTTGCAAGTGTTACTATTCGCCGACCCTTCTTCCCCCGCCGCCCTTAGACCTAGAAGCCCTTCCATTCCCGCTACCTCCAAGTCTTGGCGATGAAGCCTCCTTGCCTTCCTTCGCGGACGCTGCAAAGGAAATGAATGAAAAACCGCGCCAAACTTCCCAGCTCTCGCTTCCTGAATGACATCATCACTAACCGGCCAATGGGAGGGAAGGAAGGCGCGCGAGACAGATAGAGACAGCAGCTCGGGCTCGCCCATTGGTTCCCGGCCCCGCGCGCGCGCCCACCTCCTCCCAGCCAATCGGCGCCTTTCGCGCCAAACCCGAACCTCTCAGAGGCCACGCCCCCTCTCTCTCCCTCTCTCAACAATCTAGCCTCAAGTACTGTAATCTTGTTGTCCAGAAGGGCTGGGCGTTTGTCCTGGAATGGCTGCGGCCAAGTCTATTGCGACTGCACACTGCCACCTAGGTTTAATCAATCTGAGTCACACCTTTCACAACACTTGAGATCAATACTGTAAGTGAAATGGGAACAAAGTCCAGCATTGTTTTAGGAGTGGACTAAGTGCAGAATCGATCCAAGATACTTTTCTGCCTCAACAAAGATCCTCTCCTCCATGCGCTCACAGACTGGACTGGGAGTTAATATTTCCACATTAGTAAGAATCATAGCGTTGGAAGAGACCGCAAGGGCCATGCAGTGCAAGCCCATTCTGCCATGCAGGAACTCTCAATCAAAGCACCCCCAATGACAGATAGCCATCCAGACTCTGTTTAAAGGCCTCCAAGGGGAGTGTGCTCCACTGTCAAACAGCCCTTACTGTCAGGAAGTTCCTTCTAATGTTCAGGTGGAATCTCTTTTCCTGCAGCTTGCATCCATTGCTCCATGGGGTCCTAGTCTCTGGAGCAGCAGAAAACAATATGACATCCCTTCAAATATTTAAACAGGGCTATCCTATCACCTCTTAATCTTCTCTCCAGGCTAAACATCTCCAGCTCCCTAAGTCATTCCTCATAGGACTTCATGGTTTCCAGACCCTTCACCATTTTAGTCGCCCTCCTTTGGACACATGGCTCCAGTTTCTCAATGTCCTTTTTGAATTGTGGTGCCCAGAACTGGACACAATATTCCAGGTGGGGCCTGACCAAAGCAGAATAGAGTGGCACTGTTGCTTCCCTTGATCTAGATACAATACTTCCATTGATGCAGCCTAAAATCGCATTGGCCTTGTTAGCTGCCGCATCACACTGTTCACTCATGTTCAACTTATGGTCTACTTGGACTCCTCGATCCCTTTCACACATAGTTTCATTCATCCAGGTGTCCCCCATCCTATAGCTATGCATTTCATTCTTCCACCCTAAGTGCAATACCTTTCATTTCTCCGTGTTGAAATTCTTTTTGTTAGCTTTGGCCCACCTTTCTGGTCTATTCATGTCATTTTGAATTTTGATCCTGTCCTCTGGAGTATTAGCTATTCCTCCTAATTTGGTGTCATCTGCAAATTTGATAGGTATGCCCCCAATTCTGTCATCCAAGTCATTGATAAAGATATTGAATAGCACTGGCCCCAGGACAGACCCCTGTGAGACCCCACTGGTCACTACTCTCCAGGATGAAAAGGAGCCATTGTTGAGCATGGCATCTTTCACTGCATGTAAGGCCAGTTTATGGAGAGAATGGCGTATTGCGTGGAATATCGGGCCAATACTTTTTAACAGATGTCAGTGGGTGCAAAGGGATTGTTTTTATTTCTCCAACTACACATACCTAATCCATAGATTGTCCCCAAAGATATTTATGACATTTAAATTGTTCTTGTTCCACATTCTGGTACTGAATAAACAATGATAATTATTCACATGTGGGCAGCCATGCTCTAGACTCAAGAGCCAATGTGGGGTATGACTATGTCTTTGGAGACCAGGGTTCGAATTCTTGTTCAGCTATGGCAATCCACTGCATAACCTTGGACAAGTCACATCCTCAGAGGAAGGCGAGGGCAAATCCCCTCTGAATAAATCTTGCCTTAGGGTCGCCATAAATCGGAAACAACTTGAAGGCACACAGGAACGGTTGTGTGCTACACATTCAGTTACCAATTGTGGATCTTGTAGGCAGAAAACTGAATCAGAAGTAAAGTATCCAATGAGCTGTATAAAGGTTTATAATGTCAGAGGTACATGGGACGTTAAAGTATGAGAATGATGAATGTAATGTAGTGTAAATAATCAAGTACAGTAGAGTAGAAGTATAAGAGTGTTGGAAGATGTGTGCGTGGAAAGATTGAAAAAGGAAGTTGAAGAAGGTGAGAGTAAGTGACAGATGATTGGAGTAAGTGAAAGATGAATGGGAAAAGAGGTTTGTAAGAGATAAAGAAGGGAAAGAAATGTAAGACAATTGAGAGGAAAGGAAGAATGAAGTGGAAGATAGAAGGGGGAAAAGAATGGATTACAAATTTGGAAGCAAAAGTAAGACAAAACATTATATAACTATTGTCATAATAAGACTTATGAGAAGATTGTAACTGAATAAGAAATCTGCAAATTTGTTTGGATGTTAATCTTAGTTAACAAAAATATCAAAATGGAAATTTAAAAGACAAAAATCTTCCAAATACCGTATCAAGAGAGTTCTTAGTTGTTTTTATTAATTGGGTAACAACACTGTTTAAGAATCTTATATGCAAACCTTACTAATATGCCATTTTCTTTGTCCTGATGAAACTTCCCCATCCACCCACACACAAAAAATCCTTCAAAAAGAAAAGCAAAATATTGATGGGTACAAAAAGGACAGTCCTACCTGAAAGGCAAAACTACAAAGCTAGTGTAAGAGATCCATATTCTGGTTCTTGAAACCACACCAGTGGCTCTCAGTAGTGTTTCTCTAGCTAAGGACAATGTTAATCTTGAACAAAAGCATTACACACAAATACAGACTGCATACTAGCCTGCAAAAGAATGCAGGTTGAGAGGCATCCTCTCCACAAACACAAACACACAAACGCACACGCATATCCAACCAACCCACCCACTCTCCTTTAAGGATAAGGCACAGTGAGTGAAGGTTAGAGAACATGCCATTCTATATCATGGATAGATCACATCTTCTTGCAGAGCCTCTTTCCTAGCACATTCAGTTTCACGCTTCCGTTGCAGTATAGGACTGTTGGAACTGCAACACTGAGGAGGACTGTGTATAATCTGTACAGAAAACTGAGCCAGGGTAGTCTTAATCCACATAGCATGAAATGTGGAATTCTGTAGCCTGTATGTCATTCGGATTAAGTCGGTTTGTGTGATTTCACATCAATTCTGTATTTGTCTTGTTTTTGTGTTTATTATTATGAACAATTTATTCAACTTTTGTTAACCATGAGACAAATGAAAGAACTGTGCAAGCGTTTGCCAGGACCACCAGTAAAATTTATCCAGCCATCCCACTAATTTGAGTTTTTAAGTATCTCTTTGTAACACAAGGGCTAGCACCTAAGATCACATTTGAAAATTGTCTACAACTGCAGGAAAGCATGGCAGACAGCACCAATTAAGAGCCACTTGTGGTTAGTCCTCCAAATACACACCTGAAACATGCAGTCTCTCTTGGAAGCATGTGTAACTTCCGCATCTAAAGACTTGTTGACATCTTCATTTTGTCACAATGTTCTTTAGACCAAGGATCTAAATATGCAGAATCAAGAAGATGAGATCCCAGTTGGAGATGTAACTTCTTGTACCTGAAGGCTAGAAAAATTCTCAACAGAGCAGATAAAGAAATTGTATCAGTTACTACAAAACAGATATCTTAAACATCTTTCTTCAGGCTTTGTTCAGAAAGGGCCAAATGCATTCAGAAGTATAAATGCTTACCCTGTATCACTCTTTAGGATGATGAGACAGGACTAATGTGTTTTAATATTAAGTAAAAAGACTAGCTGTTTTTCTTTATAGTATGAGCTTTTTAGATGGGGTAGTCTTCAAATACACAGTTTCCCCATCCACAATCTGAAACAGTATGGCCAAGGGAAAAACAATTAAGTGGTATCAATCTAATTACACTGACAGGCCCAGAGTCTCTGACCACAAAGTGTAGCATCAGCCTTGAACACATTTTCGTAGTCTTCCTCTGACTTGTGAAATAAAATTGACATAATTATCTTGATAACAGTGA
>NC_056527.1:88313244-88403476 GCF_019175285.1 Sceloporus undulatus | reverse complement strand
TCAGTCTGAGCGATATGGTTATGTTTTGTTTTAAATGCTGTATAAACTTGTGAGATTGATACATGTCTGTGTGCACTAAGTGCCCTTTGTACAAACACTCTTGGTCAGTAAGAAAAAGCAAACACTTCCCAGACAGTATAAACCCAACATAACTACAGGTGGGGGGGGGGGGGGGGAATTGAGGAATAAAGCAGTCCTTTGGCCCAAAAGATGCAAGTACAACACATGTGCCTCTTTTATTAAGTTTTTCATTCAACTGCCATTTCAAGCTTAGGAATCCCCTTCACAGTTGCTTCCCAAACAAAGGATTTAGTTACTGGAAAGTTAATGTTACAAGGAATGTAACTGTTAAAAAAAAATTAACACCCCCTTATCCCCATCCCAAATGCACAGCGCATTTAACATCTTTTCCCAGTGAGGTATACTGGGTAAGATTTAATTTTCCTCCAGAAGAAAAAAAAGAAATTCCTCCAACCAAGCACTAGCCCCTCAACATGAGAGGCTGCCCAGTCATTCACTAAAAAAACAGGACGAAAATAAAAACAGATGAATTTCCATCATCAAAGGGGGGGGGGGGGAGAATAAAAGTAGAAGGTGAAGAACTTTCATAATGTATGGCTGACAAGCCTACAAACTTTTTACAACATATAAAATAGATCAATATTTATGATTATAACACATATTTTCCCACCCCCCATGTTATTCAAGAGTAAATATACACAATTATAATAAATCTGGTACCAATCACATGACAGAAGTACTGTGTAAGGCAAAAACCTAACCAACTAGCGAGCTAGGCGTGATGTTATCATCTTCTGAACAGAACATAAATGGGGAAGAGGTATGAAGAGAAAAAGGAATCTGGTTCAGCTGCAGGCCCAGATTAGTTGTTCTCAACCTTGAACTGGACACTTCTTTCTATCAGTCAACAACCTAGTAGTGAATTTGTAGCAGGCTGTATGTGCATGGAGACAGAGAGGCACTGAAAATAAGACAGCCAAGTGGGTAGGCTCTATTCTGATCTCAAACACAAAGCCAAGCACTATAGAGTCCTCTCCCAATGGTGGGTAAGGTTTTCTAGGCGACAACTCAAGAGACCAGCTGGGTGCATGGTTGTTTAAGGGGCATAACAAGCATCCCAAGGCGGACAGCAATCCTCCTCTTCAGAATCACAAGCAAGAAATCACATAAAACACTGATAGTTGTGTACAACTGGTAAAAGAAACAAATCAAAATCTCTATCATCCCTGATCTCTAAAAGTAACTTTACTGGAGTGGATTATTAACTATTAGTAAACAATTTTGAGTTAGAAAGCTGATTTATCATTTAAGAGTTAATTTTCTTTAACCAAACCATGCAGGAGGGATTTTCTGTCAGGAACAGCACAATGCTCATAACTACAGCCAAATGCTTTTCTGTTTGATACCCTTTATGGCATAGGCAGCCAGCCACTTGCTTCCCCCTCCCCCCCCAAAAAAAAGGTAAGGCAAAACATGATTGTTGATAGAGGGATGAATACTTAAAACAGGTCCACCAGAATTATATAGAGGTATGACAGAACTGTACCTCTGTGAGAATGTGATCTCCTAAAGAAAAGAGCTGTCACAGTTGAACAGTCTATGTCAAAGTCCCTAAAAATACCCATGTGTGGCCCAAGTACACTTCATCTTGCACCACTGTACTATGCCACAAATTTACTGATTGTGGGCACCACCATATTTCCAGCCTGCTTGTTAAGCCTAGGTCTTTCCACCAGTCTTTTCTACATGCTTTTTCTCTTCTATAAGCCCTATCCCAAGCCCTATATAGCAGATATGGCACCATATGTGAAGGTCCATTCATATGTGATGCCTGCCTATGTTATACTGCACAGGCACAACACATTTAGGGGTCACAACAGTTTCAACTGGGGTGCCAATAGCCATTTGGAAAAGCTGACATTGAGGGCAAAGACAATGTCTCCAGATCAACAAGACAAAGACACCACAATACAGCAGACCAACTGCTGTACACCCCAAATATTTCTTGTGCTACGAAGGATATTGCTACATTTATGTTGCTTTTTTCATTTAGAACTTTGCTCCAAAATATGTTGTTGATAACTCATTTCCATCCCTCCCTTCTTCAAGTTACACAATTTGTTAGTATGTAGTGTTTGCATTTTAAAAACGGAACAGTTATATAGTATTTTTAAATGCTGCATCTTGTAAAAATCAGAGCTCCCCACCACACCCAATACATGGCCATCTCCCTTGCTTCTGCTACGCAAGTATCTACAAACAGGTGCTTCAATTTGGCCCACAGTTCCAAAATGGTTCCATTCAACTTCCTTTGTTGGAAAATATTTATGGTGCTCTTGTTCTTGAGTAGTAATGGTGAATGAACTGGGGACTCTTTCTCTATGGCAGCAGGCGCTGGGGAAACGAGAAAGCAACGTGGAACTGCAGAGGAAGCTTTTCACCCAGCTGTGACAACAGATGTCCTTTCGAGTCTGGGAGTGAAATGCATAGATGGAAGAGAGTAATTGTATATTCATCCAGGTTCTTGCAACAGTTTAGGGTGGAGGGAATCAATATAGCAGGAATGTGTTTCTCATGCAGGTTTTTGTAGGATCAGAACGTGGGGGGAAATCTGAGAACACAGGTCCATTTGTTTCAGTGATGTGCAAAGATGTCCATTTTTCACCTCGGAATGGGAGGCAGAGGAGGTGCCCCACGAGTAGCTGAGAAGATAATAGATATCATTAATGCTATGCTTGATTCTACAAGAAGCCTGGCCTCAAAGCATAAGAGAACACAAAGCTTCCACATTGTTTTTATCATGCCTAGAAAAGTCACCCTGCAGATTTCTGAGACCATTTAGACTTGATTATCACTCACATGGGAAGATGTACTTCTTATATTCTCTGTCTTCTATATACAGTGCGCCCACCCCATGCACGGACTCCAGCTCACGCGGACAGAAAACCCCGGGCATTAAAATGGTATGCATGCCCATGGCACATGCACAGTGCTGCGTGCGGAAGTGTGCAGCCATAGTAAACAATGGGAATTGAGGTCCCACATTTTTCCCATACACGAGGAAGGGTCCCGGAATGGATGCCCCGCGTGTACAAAGGATCCACTGTACCACCTTTTCAGAGAAGACTACTCCTGGTTGGACTTCTGAAACAGAGTACACCTACAAATCCTTTGCCATGAAGAACTATGAACTGCTGCACCACCCAGACCCACTGCTCTCTAGTCTACAGTATAACTGTCTTGTCTTTCCCTTTTCCTTGTGAAAATTCACTTAGAACACTGAGTAAGTATAAAAGAGAATATTTGCAACCAACATAAATTTTACACAAGGGTGCACACTGTGGATAATTGGAAAAATCCTGGGAACAGAATTGTTATGGAATAGACCTGCCCTATTCTGGGGGAAAAAACCCTTCTCATTCTCAACCTTGGCAAGCAACAATCATGGCTCTACACACTGACTTCAAACCAGCCATTATAGGAGTAAGCCAGATGTACTAACCTCTATTAGTTTTACTGGGATAGATCCTCTGGAAATGCCTGAACTCTTCTGGGGCTGGAAAGTCTTCAACTGGATGAAAAGAGTATTTGGATTCAAAGTCATCTGCAAAAATGGAAAAACATATAAAACAATTACAATTCATCAAAAAGATGGGGAACACTGGGGGGGGGGAAGGATTATACAGTGGACCCTTGTTATATGCTGGGGTTTGGTTCCAAGATCCCCCATGTATAACAAAATCTGTGTATGCTCAATTCCCATTACATATGACATAGCAAAATGGTGTCCCATATAAAAAATGGAAAATCAAGGTTTGATATTTGAAATTTATACTTTTTTTGAACATTTTCAAACTGTGTATGCTTGAATCCATATATAAAAAATCCGTGTATAAGAAGGGCCGACTGTACTGTATATGATTTCCTCCCAGTCATTTTCAGTACATGCCAACCCTAAGGCACATCTGCTGTAGGGTTTTCTTGGAAATATTTGTTCCGAGGGTTTTGTTTCAATTTTGTTTTTTGCCTTTACAGTCCTCTGAGGCTGAGAGAGTGTGTAATTTGCCAAAGTTTACCTAGACAGTTTCCACAGTCAAATGGGCATTCAGACCCTGGTCTCCAGAGTCATAGTCCAACACTACACCAAAATATATGAAAAGGGGTCACGATAAGGGTTTATCTATTTTATATATATATATAGATAAACCCTTATCGTGACCCCTCTTCATAGGGGTCGCCAAAGACCATCAGAAAACACATATTTCCAATAGGTTTAGGAACCGAGATACTACAATTTTATGGTTGGGGGTCACCACAACAAGAGGAACTGTATTAAAGGGTCACAGCATTAGGAAAGCTGAGAATCACTGATCTAACCTATCAAATCATGACCACTCTGCTTAACCTTAAGGTTCTTTGTGCAAGAGGCGGTTCATTGCTGGTTAAAATTATATGATGGCTATCCAAGGCAGTTGCTATTGTTATTATATTTATTAGTATCCTGCTTTTTTCTCAAAACTGGGACTCAAAGAGGCCTACAGTTTAAGAGCACAGTACAATTAAAAACCTACAAAAGTGACAATTAAAACAGAATTAAACTATTACAGTAGTAAAACAGATAATAACTTTTGAACAGTACAACACTCCCGGGAAGTTCTTTAAAAACTTTCTGTTCTAAAAGCCTGTCTGAACAAAAGGATCTCAGCCTGCCAGCAGAAGGACAATAAGAACAGGACCATTCTGGTGAGAAGGTCCTCTCTTGCATCCCCACCAACTGTGCTTGCAATGGCTATGGAACTGAAAGAAAGGCCTCTCCTGAGGATCTCAGAGCCTGGGCTGGTTCATACAGGGAGATACAGTCTGCCAAATGGCTTTGACCTGAGCCGTATAGCACTTTATAGGTCATAAACAGCATTTTGAATTGTGCCTGGAAACAAACTGGCATCCAGCGAGCTGTTTCAACAGGGGCATTATATGGTCTCTGTAACCTACCCCAGTTAACAGTCTGGCTGAAGCTCTTTCAACCAGCTGAAGTTTCCAAACATTCTTCAAAGGCAGCCCCCAATAGAACACGTTACAGGAGTCCAAATAGGATATAACTAAAGCATGTACCACTGAGGCCAGATCTGGCATCTCAAGGAGTGAGTGCACTTAGCACACAAGCTTTAAATGTACAAAAGTACTCCTGGTCATTGCAGAGAACTGGGTCTCCAGTTTCAAAGCTGAGTCCAAAAGTACCCCTAAACTGTAAACTAGCTAATGTAAACTGTTTCCCTATTCCCTGATCTGAGTTCCAATTGACCGAGAGCACCTCTGTCTTGTCTGTTAATGCAGGCAGGATAAAGCTATGCAACCCTCTTGAAATATTTCTGGATTTGGACAGGTGAACATCCCTTAATTAGATATGGTAAGGGCAATATTTTAATATTAATATTCTACCTGCAATATTGTAAGTTCTTGAAGGTATCTCTCATTGCATATTCCTCATATTTACTTCTAAAAAATCAAAGCTTCTGGAAGGAAATGTATGTACCATTTCATTTTCAACACAAATGAATGGAACTATTATTTTCAGGAGGTAGATTTCATTTCCCAGACTTTGGGTTGTAAGGCATATTTTAATCTGACTCATTCATATAACTGCAAACACAGATGAATTCAGTTATTCCTCCTTGGGCCATGTTGGAGTCAGCTTACTTGGAAATTCTTTTAAGATGAGCTGTCTTACGTTGTGTAAATTTAACAAAGAAGGGGATGGTGCCCTCTGCAATTTCTGCTGCTATGATGGTTGAACATAGAATGCTTTTTCAGTTACAATTTGATCCATATAGCCATGTTAAACTAATTCTATATGACAATCCTAAATGGAAGACTATGAGACCATCCTTTTTATCAAAGAATTGGATTGATTATACAATTTATACTTCTGATCTATTACTTGGTCCAGACCAAGAATTTTAGCAGTTTTCAATATTACAGTCACTTATTCATTGCTGTCTGTGTACTGCAGCAATTTACAACTGTAGCATCTGATGCCTATATATGGACCATCATCTCTGAGTGCCTCAGTCACCTCTTTAGTGTTGGAAACATTGATCATACATTCAGAGAAACTGAAACTAACAAATCTAAGTTTATGAATGTTGGAAAGCGCTAAATTCGATGTTAATTAAATTAATGAAGCAAAGAGTTAGATTGCCGTTTGCAAATTAACCAACAGAAAGGTGTCTTAGGCACGTTACAGACCGCCCCTTTGGGGCGGCCTGTAGGCGCTCCTTTCCCTGCTGGATCGGGGCCTCAGCTGCCACAACGGCAGCCTCTGGGGCCCCGATCTGCTGCTTTCCAGGCCACGGGGAAGCGGCAAAAGGCCGCTTCCTCGCGGCCTGGAAAGGGGTGTCCTTGGGGCATTATGCCCCAAGGACACTCAACGGCGGCGAGGACAATCAGAAAGGGGCCGCTCGGCCCCTTTCTGCCTTGCGTTGCTGATGCGGCTGTCTAAAGGCTGCGCCAGCGATGCAAATCCCGGAAGGAGCTCCGTTTCGGAGCTCCTTCTGGCGCCGGGGAAAGGGTGCTCTATGTGCCCTGGCGCGGCGCCAGTATGTCACAACTGTGCCGCCTCATTTGGAGGTGGTGCGGTGGTGATGTAGCAATGGTGGTGGTGACGTAGCTATGGAACGGGCGCCACCATTTTGTACGTCCTGGGAACGTACTAGGGTTAGGTGCGTGCGTGCGTAAGGCACGCACTTTCCCTAACCCTAGTACATCCCCAGGACCCACATTACGCCCGTCTATAACGGGCCTTAGCTTCCATATCTAAAACCTATTTAAAAGTAAATTTACCATTTGGTTCAGCAAAAATTGATGTCTCAGACATACTAGACATTATGCCTTTTTTTAAAAAAAGAAAAGAAATTGATTATATCCTTCCTTTCTCCCACAAATTCAAACTAGCAGAAAGAAAGAAAGAAATTAACTGTCCACACCAACTACACATTAGCTGGATGTATTAAAACATATTAATTTTGTATTGGAAAAATATTTGGTATTAGTAGATGCACATGTTCTTTTTTATCACATTCCTGTAATCTGGAGGTTAACTTAGAGTTAAGGGTGCACGATCCTGCATGCTTTAATTTTTGCAAGAAGACTTATATTCCAATATTGGAAAGATAACAGTCATAATTTATTATTCAATAGTTTGTAAATCCCGTTGTTGTTGTTGTTGTTGTTGTTATTATTATTATTATTATTATTATTATTATTATTATTATTATTATCTAAAGTGCTGTAAATGTACATAGCACTGTACATACAAATGTCCCACTTCCTTAATTAGTTACACACGAATATATATGTTATAGATATCAGTTTCAAGAAAATTTTTGGTAATACAGTGAGCCTGTGTCATACGCGGGCGCATTATACGCTGCTTTCAGCATTTGCTGAAAGCAGTGCTGTTTCTTCCAGCGCCATGCGCATTTTTTGTTTTACGCAGGATGGGCGGGTGGTCCGGAACATATCCCCCATGTAAAACAAGGGCGCACTGTATAGTCAGTTTATATTAATGCATATACCTACTCCTTATTCTTATCCTATGTACTTCCCTCTCTCATTTTCTCTTATTTTTGTCCCTCAGAAATCCTTTTTTAAAAAAAGCTATATAACTTCCTCAACATGGCAGACTCTAGGCATCCTTAAGAGAGGAGAAATCCAATCTTTCAAGACACCAATATCATTAATTTGTCAAGCAGCTATTGGTCTTACTATTCTATGAAAAAATGAAATTGGTTTGAAACAAACAGGCTTTTCACAGATCCATGCAAAAGTAATATTAAAATACAAACACTCAATTTTTGTGAATCCATTCATTTTGCTTGGTAGGCAGCCTGGCAGTGCCACTAGTAATGTCAGATCAAAACTTTATTGAGAAACTTCCAGCTGGCGATTTATCCTCTATGTTATGGAAGTTTCAAAAGTCTGCCATATAATAAGATGTCAACACCCAGAGAAAAAAATAACCTGCTTTAAAAATGGCTCTTAACCCTTAGACACAAAAGTTTGGCTCTTACTGCCTTATACATACATACTTCTTCCTGACCTATCAGAGTTCTCCACAGCCTCCAGAGTAACTGAACTAAGCCAAACCGGCATAGTTCTGGACAGTCTGTACACCTAGAATCGGCACCATTCCTTTAAATCAACTTAAATGGCACAAGTATTAAGCATGGATAAGGAAGCTATCACTGTCCAAATGTTGCTAACTGCATCTGCCATCATCCTTCACAACTGGCCATTAGCTTGGGCTAGTGGGAATTACAGCCCAACAGCATCTAGACAACCACAAGCTGTCCAGTCTACCAAAGTAACAGATTTTACTTACCCAAAAAAGACCTAACAGTGGAGATGGAGTCCCGGTGTCCATTTCTCATTGGTGGGGGAGGTGGTGGTGGTCCAACAGGTGTTCTAGTGGGCGGTGGTGGCGGTTTCCCACGGCTTGTTGGATCTGAAGACCCATGCATTCTGTAGGGTGGGGGAGGTGGAGGTGCATCTCTACCACCATTTCTGATCATTGGTGGTGGTGGTGGTGGTGGTGGAGCTAAAACAAAAATGTCCTAAGTCAGCATTGTTCCATTAAAAATCTCAGTAGTCAGGATTGGTGGGGTCCCTATCCTATTTCCTATTCAACCTGTATTATTCAGTACCATCCTCAATTCCAATACATAATCAACTCACTTGAAAAGGCCAACTCACAAGTTTCAACTTACAGACTGGTAAGATATGTGTTACCTAGTGCTTTGCATTACATGAACCAGCCATAAACTCGGATCGTGACTAATCTACAGTCAGCCCTTCTTATACACGGACTTTTTATACACGGATTCAAGCATCCATGGTTTGAAAATGTTCAAAAAAAGTATAAATTTCAAATATCAAACCTTGATTTTCCATTTTTTATAAGGGACACAATTTTGCCATGTCATTATACAGTATTTAATGGGACTTGAGCATCCATGGATTTTGTTATTCACAGGGGATCTTGGAACCAAACCCCAGCATATCACAAGGGTCAACTGTACATCAACTCCATACTCTGTTTCTTTCTGAAGGTTTGCAGTAACATGATTGGACCAGATTATGAGCTCAATAAACACATCGGTCTAGATTCAATCTTCATTATGCCTCATGACATCACACGCTCACTCACACCTGCTTCAAAGCACTGTGGATCAGATTCCTACGCCAATTTCTTAAACTTAGCTCACAATGCTGTTCTTACTGATTCCGTAGTGTCTGAGATTCTATTCAGTTATCATTTACTCCTTAAGACACAGGATAACTGACTTGGTTGCAAGCCAAAATGTCCATTCTCACATAACAACTGTTAGAGGCAAGGCACTCAAGTCTTGAGCTGCCTTGGATTGAGGTTCAGGTAAGATGTGAAATGACAGCTTCTGGGCTCATAGTTCAGAGGGAGGTTACTGAACCACAGCATTATAATCCAAGAGGCATTTTTCAAAAACAAGAAAATTAAGGATCTCAGTAACAGCCACAACCCAAATTACCAAAATTGCACATATTACAAAAATGATAGCAACGTAACATATGTAAAGCCCTTCTGAGCATTTAAGGTACATCCTGTGCATTGTACAGCTGTACCTCTTAAAAGAATCTTTCAAGATAAGATGGCAGATTATTGCCTATGCTAGACATTGGGGGAATTGAGCCTAAGAGAAATTGTCTTACACCACTTGGCAGACTTCTGGCAGAGGTGAAATTTAAATGGGGTTATCTCAATCACTAAACTAGGCTATATAACCAGGGCATTCCTGATCTCCTATAAATCCATCCTGTACATCCTAGGGCAAAAAGTATCATTCCCAGACCAGGATTTCTCTTTTTGAAGAGGAATAAGAGATGGTTAAGTCAATAATTAACTCCACTACCTGTTTTGCAGAGAAACCATGTTGGAATAAACTCTTACCTGCCCCACGGCTTGGAGGATCACGGGCAGGAGGTGGGGGCCGACTGCTCTGCAAAGAAGGGGAAGCTGATGGGGGAGGGGGAGGGGCCATACCCCTCCCAGGCCCTGGAGTCTTTCTATGCAAGGAATTGTGTCTCTGTGGAAGCTCAGGGGCCAATTCATTGGTGGGGCTGACAGGGCCATTTGGGACACCAGGGGGCTGCCGGTATGGTGGAGGAGGGGGTGCCAGGGACTGGCCCTGACTGCTTGGTCCCGTCCGGATGTTCACTGGGGAAGGGGGTGGCTTGATAGGGGGAGGAGCTGGTGGTCCTTCCCGACTCCCTGGGAGTCGCTGTCCTGGAGTTGGTGGCAATGGCTTCTCGCGGTTGTAGGAAGGTGCTTTGTTGTTGTGCATGGAAGGAGGAGCAGGCGGTGCATTGGCTCGACGTCCAGGTGGTGGAGGCGGAGGGGCAGATGAGCTATGTTTCATGCCAGTGCTATTGGCACTATTTGGCCGTGAGAGATCTGGCAAAGAAGGTCTCTGGGTGCGTGGAAGCTCTGGGGTAGAAGCCCGGCTGTTATCTGTGTCATCTTGGGGTCGGCCACCAGAGGAAGAAACAGGGGGGCGTGGTGCAGCTGATCTGGTCCCAGGAACCTGCAGTGACTGCTTCCCTGAGGGGCTGTCTGAAACCAGAAAAGCAACACAGAAATTTTACTTAAGAGAAGCTAAATGAATAGCAATTCAGCTATCAGGAATACTTTGCCTCTAATTTTGGCAGGAATTTTGGTACCTTGTGCCAAGCATACTGCATGATGCCACCATTTAATTCAGTGAAACTACAGTACCAGATTCTTGTAAAGAAACTGTGGCCACTGGTATATAATGACAAAGACACATTTTAGATACAAAAGGCCACATTCAAATGTCTTAAGCAAAAATATTTTCCACAGTAGGAGTAATGAACAAAGCAGATACAGTTAAATTGTTCTATTTACTGTGCATGTGAAAGAAAGGGTGAGGAAATTGCAATTTCTGAATACCAGTTTTATTCTCAATAGGGATCAAAGATATGAAAAATTCCAATACTAATCAACTTTGTAATGTTTAATATATTTATATATAGTTGTTCAACTCCAAAGGATTCTCAGAGTAAGTAATAGATAGAACAGCAAATTAAAACAATAATCAATATCAAAATTTAGCACAGCAGATGATCTGAAGAATACACATAACCAGAGCCAGAAGTCAAAAGTAAAGAGTTAAAAGCTCAAGGGGAAAAAAAGAAGAGGGGGTCTTCACCTGGTGCTGAAGAGTTAGCATGGCAACACTCTCCATTAGGAAAGCATTCCAGAGACAGAGTGCTACTACAGGGGAAAAAGTCTTCATTGAAGACAAAAAGTATATACAAGGTGGCAGGTATGCTCATGTGAGACCTTTGAGGTAAACCAATAACAGAGATGCAGATGGACAGGAAGATGTGGCTTCCAACACTGATAACAAGCCTAGCTAGTCTCAGTTCTGCTGACCCTTAGTTCATTTAAAAGTTGACAGAAACTCTGCTGACAGTATCAAGGGGAAAAGATTAGGCTACAAACCAGATCCTTCCTCCTGAGAAAGTGGAATGTTTGATTATATCAACACGACAAAATTACAAGGCCTTACTATGATCTGCCAAATCATGATTTAAAATACTGCTTTTTAAGGATACGGCTGAATCACCTGAATTGTCCTTTGCGCCCACTGGTCGGAGCTTGGGGACACCACCTTGGAACAGTCCCCCCTTTGGTGGCAAGGGAGATGCACCAGAGCTGTAATTGCCACTGCTCTTGGATTCTGAAACAAAGGAATTTCCAGATTAGCCAACATAACCAAGTCTATAACACAAGGTGGCAGTTTACTGTCAAACTACTGATAAAACTAAACACCAACCCTGTTGGGTTTGAATTTGATAAAGGTAAATTTGATGTTAAGATTACCACTCAAAAGTCCAACAGACAATGTATTGCATTGGAGTACTCTTAAGAAAGCTCAATGACTGTACTGGAGAAGAACTATATCTCTCCTGGGCTCTTCACAAGCACCTTCCTCATTTTGTTATTCTATGTAAGGAAATTTCTATCTTTTTATTCTCAAGCACAGCTGAATGTTGACACTAGTACTGCCTGATAAGTATGAAGATATCCCACATTATGCATGTAACTTTATATCAAGATTCAGAGGCACATGCTATTAACATTTTGATTGCTAGCCCAAATTTTCTTGAGATTTCATGTTTGCTACTTTTCTTAGTACTGAAGCTCTTAGAAAAAAACACGAGCAGCTTGCTAGCACCCTCAGATGCAGAAAACACTGATGCTTGTACACCAGAAGAGAACTAGGCAGGAACTGCAGCTGTTGAATTATATCAGTTCCATGTTTTTTGCTGCCTTTCTCTTCTTCCAGCCTACGGAGCTCAAGCAACTGAAAGCACAACCTTGCTCAAAATAACCAAGCTAAGGAAACCAAGACTGCAGGGTGTCATAAGCTAAGAGCAGGTGCAGTGTGGAAACCATCTTATGAATGTGACTCAAGCCAGCAGAGTTAGTACTGGCCTGTAGGATTTTTCCTAGGGTTAGGGTGAAAAGTTGTGCAAAAGACTGACAGTAGCTCAGTCCATAATGATTTTCATTTTTATTTTATTACTATCTCCACACATCACTTTTTGCTGAAAAGTCAACACCACTGTTCAAAAATTTAAAACAGAACAAAAAATTTAAAATACCATAAAATAAAAGAATAAGCTCAAGTCATGTGTCTTAATATTTTTAATGAATGCCCAGAAAGTAGATCCCCCCTCAAAATTACAGATGGATTGCATCTCACAGTTTGGAAGCAACACTCACTGCATCCCAATGATTATGCTTCTGCAGGAAGCATTATCTTCAGGAGGGCATCACCTGCAGATGTCACTGGCCAGGTAGGTTCACAGCAAGATTCAGCAGGCATCTGCCAATAACTTTCAGGTAAATAAACCCAATCACATGCTATTGTTCATGAGGAGAAAAAAACATTTCCCAACTCATAATATACCAAAATCAAGTATACAGCATAACAAGGAGAGCAAAACCAAGTGTAAATAGAATCCATCTACAGTTATATCTCATGCAACAACTCCTCCTGCACACCTCACTGTCTGTTTGTAGAGGCTGAAAAGTGCTGCTGAATTCTTCTAAATATTAATATCCAAACTTAAAATCTATCACTACTGTCTTTCAACTATGTTATTCCAACAGAACGGACAAGAGTTTCATTTACAAATTGAGTTACTACACTTAAAAGACACCAACCATTTCCATTGGATTAGATAGCAAAATGCTACTTAACTATTGTATGAAATTCATACTTACTCTCAATGATGGGTGCACTCCTGTCATTGACTTGGGTTACTTTTTTCAACTTGGCCCCCTTACAGATATCTTGTAGGAGAGCCCCTCTCCCTCGTTGTTCATCCCTGCTCAATTTTGGAGGCTCAGTGTTAGCCTGAAGGGAGAACATGGTACAAATGCAAATGAAGAAAGATAGACACAGAAATTGTTTAGCTTAGAAAGCTTAAGCGAATGGTTGTTAGACAATCTGTACAAGGGCTGCTTCTTCAAAATGGCAAGCTATATTCTCTCCTTCCTCCAGCAGATTTAGAGTTTAGTAGAACCTGCTTTCTTATCAATGAATAAAATGAATCACATAGATAACATGCCAACTGTGACCAGAACCTGTACTTTTGCAGCTAAAACATTATTCACTTTCCTGTAGCTTGGAAAAGGGCTTACTGAATTGCTTTTTCAGCACTGAATCACCTTCACCTTACCTGCAGCTCTCATCTCTTTCACAATCCTAATCCATCGTATTAGGACCTACTACACTGTATTTCACTGACTTGTTATGGCAAGAACATCTACTATGCCCAAGGCCACTTCTCCAATGTAGTCAATCTTCCAGCCCCACTGTTTTGGAGTAGCATTTGATCTAGAGAAATATGCTCTCAACTTGGAAATTTTGGCATCAACTGAATTAACATTGAACCAAATCTTCTATGTAGGCAGGAAGCCGCCTTAGACCAGACTAACTTTCTATCTGTCTTAGGTACATCTATGTAGATGTCAGACACAGTTCTTTTCCAGATATGCTTCTGGAGCATGGAGATATGATAGAAACCAAACCTGGGTCTTTCACTGTGCTAGAAGGAATACTGATCACTTATAGGTAACTGATCACCCAAGAGTGATCAGGAGGAGTACCTACCTGATTGAGAGTTGGAGGTGGGGGTGGTCCAGGGGGAGGGGGAGGGGGAGGTGGTATTGGCATCTTGGTCCCACTCCCTGCTGGCTCAGTGTAAAGAGAACTTTTGGTCACTCATAAACCTAGTGTGCAAAGAAAAATACAAAATTGTCAGAAACAACAACACATACAACAGAAGAGAGTGCCAGAACTCAGTGTGGATTGTTTCCTCCCAAAGTCTTTGTATGCATCCCTTGTCATGCTCAGCAGCTACTGTACCAAAGGAGAATGGCTGAATGTAAGCTAAGGCATTATTTGAATATTTTATATCCATTAAAATACTTTAGAACTGCAGACCCCAGATACTACACAGATCATATTCAAAAGCCCCCTGCTCCTATAAGACACAGAGAATGTGTCAGAAAACTACATGCAGACTTGACTGTAAAAAATTATTTAAGAACCACAGCTAAATAGAAATATTATGAAGAACACTTCCATGTCGTACCATTGTTTAATACCACTATCACTTTGAATTGCCTGCCACTAACCTTTCCTCAGCTTTTCAGAATGTTTTTTTTTAAATCCATAGAATTAATCAACAAAATGGAGGGAAAGAGAAAATAAGGGTGGAATAAAAAAGCAAATGTGCTCTTCCTTCTTGATAAGAAATACTATGGAAATTAGGAACAGGTGTCCAACCTTCCACGTTTTTTGAATATAAACGTCTTGTATAAATAGTTTTTAAAAGCCTCTTAACAAGTGCCATTCTTTTCACATCTACATTACATATTTAAACAGGTTTGGAGTTTTCCTCTAAACCTGCTTAACAGCATTCTCAGTACCCTTCCAAGGTTGCAATTCCCATGGGCCTTTGGAAAAAACCTAAAACAACATAGCTAGTTTTAAACAGGTTTCAGACTGCACCTAGATTCTTACAGGGGAAATTACAGACACTCTCATCACTGAATTGAGAGTTTGAAAATACAACTGCACTCATAAGGCAGGAAAACAGGTCTCCCATGAATATAGAAATTCTGAGGATGGGGAATGCCAAGGCATCTGATGTCCTGGTGCTGTGTAGCAAGATCTCTCCTCACATTTCCCAAAGAAGCCTTAACCCTGTGCCATGGACCCATGACTGGGAAAGCAAGCCAAGATCAGATTTTAATGTAGCACTGTATTAGCTGACATACTATGGTTGTGCAGGCTGCACATAACCTGACAGACAGTTAAACATGGAGTCCCATCAGACACCACAACACAACAGAAACACTTTAATAATAATAATTAATAATAATTTGTTTTATTTATATACCGCTATTCCAAAGATCATAGCGGTGAACAGCAAGTAAGCTAATTTGCCCCCAACAGTCTGGGTACTCATTTTAGCGACCTCGGAAGGATGCAAGCCTGAGTCGAGCTTGGGCCCTTTTGCTGGTCTTGAACTCGCAACCTTGTGGTCTTGAGTGAATGGCTGCAGGTACAGGCATTTAACCACTGCGCCACCAGGGCTCCTGTTTGGAGGAAGTCGAAACAGGAAACAGTATGAGTCATCCCCACAGTATAGTACTGATACCTGTCAAGAGCCACAAGCCCTGTGACAAATTACCAGCCAGAACTATTTCAGACAGGGAAATCTAATGCTACTGGAATGTATCCCCGTTTCAGAACATGCACACCAATACAAGGAAGTTAAAACAGCTCCAGGCACAGTTAAGATGGAATCCCAGAGAATTCCAACAGAGGACTTGCCAGCAATGCTGATCTTTCTGAAACCCTAAAGTAAGGCCACTCATACAGAAGAACAGATACCTTTATCAGCCTTTTTTTCTACCAGAGGTGTCTTTCAAAAACTAGGCAAAAAGGACATCTAATGCTAAATAGCTGAAAACCTACAGATTTATGCTCTCCCAGCCATTTCCACCATTACTTTAAGAACAGCCAAAATGAGACATTCTGCTAGGAACACCTTACAAGGAAAACAAATGAGCAAACCTGCAAGTTTATTAAGACCTTAAAGCTGCAACATCATAATTAAATATCAATTAATGTTATGATTTTAGTGACTTAATTAACCAGTTAAATTTGCATAATCAAAGGCTTTGTCCTGATTAGCTGGAGTGAGATTATTCCACAAAAACCAACAGGTCTTTTGGTTCCTAACATGTGGTAAACATCCATGCTTTCAGCCACTGCTGAAAGGCAGCTTCTCACCTCCAACACCTCCCAGTTTCTAACCAGAAAGTTTCCTTTGCTGGGATATAGAGTCACAAGGAAAATGTACAATGTGGGTTTTAATAGTAACCAGGCATAAAAGAGTTACTGTGAGCCATAATGATGAGGCATTTAAACAGGAAGTGACATCAAAAAAGATAGTCAGCAAGTGCTGTAAAGTACTGTAGGATGCTGCCAATCTGAAAAGTCATTCAGGAGGGTGGCTGGATCCTTTGTGACACCAGAGGGAGAGGCAAGGCCTAGTAGGTGGATGGTGTCGATGTATATATTGTTGTACACATTGGAACTTCTTTTAAGAATAAAAGCCTCATCTGAGAGAAGTTTACAGTGTCTCTTTGCTCACTGAGAAAGGGAGAGGTGTTTCTCCAGCTCACAAGCTGCTGACTACAGTCACAAAGGTGGAAAATCTGGTGCCAAACGCTGACGTGTTGCCTCACGTGCTGCGCAACATCAAAAGCATTTTAACATCCTTTGCTTGCTTGATGTAAGAGCCACAATTCACACACATACACTGAAAATTATATAAATGTTAAAAGAAATACCTACAGTCAAAGCTAGATGTTTGCTTCTACCACCCAATCATACCAGCCAGTGCTTAATTTTAAATACAACTCTCCATCACGAAAAGGAAAAAGCGTTCTCTTTCTATATTCATAGCAAGTTGTGAAAGCTACATCTTTTAAGGGGAGATAAACGGAAAGAAAAGTAAAACTTACCTAGTTAGAAGCTTTTAATCCAAAACAAAACAGTTCAGTTAGTTTCATCTCCTTGAAACCCCAATTGGGCCACATCCTGTCTCCCTCTGCCCCATTCCTTTCCTGCTCCTGTTCTCATCCCAGTACATAGTCACACCCTTGGGTTTACCAGCATTCAAAAGTATGCACTCCCTGAAATGATTGCAGTGTCATGTGGGCAGCATCACAGTTTCATACTATCATCACCTGAAGAGAAGGGGAAATGACTGGTTTAAAGAGAGCACGTTCCTACTTAACCATGAAGCTTAAGGTAGTACACAAGTAAGAGACAAAATTTCAGAAGCTCTTCTAACATAAGAAGCCCCTGATCAACCAGAGGACCATGGCCACATATCACACTAACCAGACATACAATGGACCCTTGTTATACGCTGGGGTTTGGTTCCAAGATCCCCCGTATATAACAAAATCCGTGCATGCTCAAGTGCCATTAAATATAATGACATAGCAAAATGGTGTCCGTTATAAAAAATGGAAAATCAAGGTTTGATATTTGAAATTTATACTTTTTTTGAACATTTTCAAACTGTGGATGCTTGAATGTATAAAAAAATCAGTGTATAAGAAGGGCCGACTGTACTATCCATTGACTCATTGGCTCTGTTATATAAGATTGGAACAGACTTATTCAGCCCTTCCAACTCTTGTTTCTTTGTGTGTGTAAAGTGGGCTCTCGATATCTGTGGGCTTGCCATCCAAGGATTTAAACATTGGCAGATGCTTTTGATGGTCATGTGTGCACACAGTGGCATTGGCGGTCGCACCCACCATTAAGGACAATGGACTCAAGGTCCTGCATTTTTCCTTATCTACAGGGAGATCCTTCAAGTCACCTGGTAACTTATAGTGACCCCATGAATTTCACAGGCAAGGAATACTTAGAGATGGTTTTGCCAGTTCCTTCTTCTGAAATATAGGCCACAGCACCTGGGATTCCTTGCAGTTTCCCATCCAAGTACTACAAATACTATAAGGTTCACAAGCCCTCTCTTGAAACACTACTGGATAGTGCCCAAAACAACTGAGAAGACAAGAAGTGCTGTACTGCTCTCAAGCACATTTTTGTCTTGGTTGCCAATGGACCTACCAACCCAGTCATCAAGTGCCATACCAACATAATGTCTCCAAATACCCTCACCACAGTAAATGTTAGTCTTGAATCTGCCACAGACAAAGGTTGTTGATACTACACTCCCATATTCAAGTCATCGGTGCCTTGTGCTGGATCCTTTTTTGCTTATGTGCAAGGCCGCAACTGTGGGAACACAAGTGGTTTAATCATAACATATGCCCTGGCTCATTAGCTTCCCAGAAACACAGTGATCCAGATATAATCACCATCATTACTGCAAAAACAAGATGCTGTTTTCTCTCTGCCCAGCATATACTATATTAACAATTGCTTTTCCAACAATGGTTACCTTTTGTGCACCTCATGTTTTAAAGAGAGCCTGAGGGAAAATAACCACTTCCCCATGCAACCTCACATGAATGGCTACAGGAATATCGCAAAGCAAGCACCTAGCACAGCATGATGCAGTACTATGGCAGCTACAGCTGGACTCCCCCTCTCCATGGGCAGTGACAGTAGGGGGAAATAAATACAGTTGGCTCTTCTTATATATGGATAAGACGGATCACACGGATTCAAGCATACACAGTTTGAAAATGTTCAAAAAAAGTATAAATTTCAAATATGAAACCTTGATTTTCCATTTTATATAAGGGACACCATTTTGCTGTGTCATTATATTTAATGGGACTTGAGCATACACAGATTTTGTTATACACGGGGGATCTTGGAACCAAACCCCAGCGTATAACAAGGGTCCACTATATACTCAATCAGCCCACCACTTGCAGAGGAGAACTGTTGCTGAAAGCCTACATATAAGATAATATGTTTATGAAATACCTCATTTCAGATCACTGTTCTGCAAGGTTCAAAGTATGACCTGCCATACATACAGCAGGCCAACAGCATGTTGCAATACCCCACTATATCTCATAGCAACTGGGAAGCCCTACATTGTCCTAGATCTGCAAGGCTGGCTTAGAAGCAGAGATGTTAGAAACAGGAAGGTTCATATTAAGATGACAGGTGTACAGGGGACAAGCTCAGGTGGCAGCCCTTGAGAGAAAGCTTTCACATCAGTCCAAGCATGCCAGGTGGAACATCACTGTGCCTTAAACTAAATCAGCATGTGAAACAAAGGGATGTTTGCCTGGACTGAACCTTTGGCATGGGCTAGCAGACCTCTCGCATGAGCAGACAGAGCTTTCAAGTCAGCTTCATGAAGGTTAAATAAGGACTCAGGAAAAAGCAGCCAAGTTTCAGAGCCTCGAGTACCATCTCAAGGTATAAATACACAAGGACAAGCACCTTAGGGAAACAGATGAGGCCCCTGATGTGGATTTCCTTCCATAACATTTAGTGCTTATATTACAAAACAACCGTACAAAACAAAGCAGAGGGGGGGGGGGGAAACCTCATGATGCCAATTCAAATTCCCTCCTATCAGTCAAGGTTTCCATATTAGCAGGCATTTTACATTAAGAACCTTTCCAAGGTCTTCAAGAAATCTTCAGAAAAAGACAGGCTTTTCACATATGCTTGTCATCTAATCACTGTTATTACCACATCCCTTCTATGAAATTTGCAGGAACATTAAGTATGTTAGATACATCTCTAATCATGAATGTGTATATTATTTATCTTCACATGCTTGGTGAGTAAAAAATGGTGGGGACCTTTTCCCTAGCAAGAAGCAATAACCCATAAGAAAAGGGAACCAGGCTGCTGTCAATGGTAGGCAGAATTCACCGTATTGAAGAATGGCACTGCATTCTTTTCTTCCCTCCCTGCATTTTCATTTCCCTCCTCAAGTATCTCTCTCTGCCAGCACAGGCTGGATAAAACTCAAGAGGGCTCCTGGGAAGTTACAAGAGTGGAGATGCTGCAGTCAAACAAATGCTGGGGTAGGGGGAGAACAGCTGGACTGAATTTCTGATACTTGAGAGTTAGCCAGCAGCTCATTTTGGGGGTATAAAGAGAACCAGGCTATGAAGACTGCTGTATGGAGCGAACACAAATAGCCTATGGAAGGCCCTCCCTGCTCTTTAAAAGTTTCATATTCACCTCTTTCACCTGCATTTTGAAGGAGCTGCTCCCAATAAGACGTTCTCTTCTGGAAACTCTTCCTACACCCAGCCATGCCTGGAGAAGCACACACAGGACATCTACAGAAGCAGTCTATGGTGGTGCTCAATCCACACATCCTACTAGTTCTCCTTGATGGGGGAAGGGATGTAAAAGAAAATCTGGCAATGAAGCAGGCCACATAAAGTTAGATTATGGCTGATATTTGGCTCTCAGTTTCCCCTATTGCTATTTTTATATACCAAAATGCTTTATGCACTGGAGTACTTGCATTCAGGCATTCAAAGTTCTCGTTTTCTAATGAATACACACATTCTTTTTTTTTATGGTGGTCCATAGCACACTGAAAGAAGTGGAAGGGGATGAGTCACATCTAGGAACACATACATTAAACTTTTCATGGGTAGAGAGTACATGCCCTTCAGCTATTTTCAGGCTGCTCTATTATTGCAACAGATTGGGATATCAAAATGTATTACAGTGGAACCTCGCCATACGCGGTGGGATCCGTTCCGGATCCCACCGCGTATGGCGATTTCCGCTTATGCTCAAGCCCCATTGTAAACAATGGGGCTCGTGCACGGCGGCGCGGAGGTGCACGGGGCGCAACGGGGGCGCGCGGCACAACAGGCGCACGCGCCCATTCAACTGAATGGGATGCGGCGCCCCTTCCGCCCCACGTGCGCCCTGCGGCTTGAGTGCGTACGCTCAAAGCCGCTTATAAAAAGGCCGCGTATGTGGAGACCCCACTGTACATTGCTTCAGACTCTAACAGTGATAGTGAACCTTTTAGAGCCCAAGTGCCCAAACTGCAACCCAAAACCCACTTATTTATTGCAAAGTGCCATGCCCTTCTGGCTTTCTAGTAACAAACTCTGGCAAACTCTGTGCTGGGGTGATGGCACATGTGCCCACAGAGAGGGCTCTGAGTGCCACCTCTGGCACGTGTGCCATAGGTTCGCCATCACTGCTCTAGGAAGTTACATTTTTAATTGTTCCCTATGTTAAAAGTTTCCTGTAGCTATAAAACCAAAACAGGAGGCAGTGAGCTAGGCTAGAACCACTCACGGGTGTTCCATTTTTCTGTTTGTAGAGAACTGTGTTTTGCTGTTAAACATGAAGAGAACCCTCAAAAAGTTCAAGTAAGAAACAACTTCCCTTGTACCATATGCAATTAGAAACAAAAAAAAATAATAATGATCAATTGTGACTATTTAGATTTTGTTGTTAACCACCTTCGAGTCACTCTTGACTCATGGTGAGCCTGTGAATGAGACATCCCCAAGACCCCCTATTCTCCACTGCTCTGCTTAGGTCCTGCAAATTCATACCTGTGACCTCTTTAATAGACTCCATCCATCTAGCATGTAGTCTTCCTCTATTTCGACATCCCTCCATCTTTCCTAGCATTACTGTCTTTTCCAAGGAGCCATGCCTTCACATGTGGCCAAGGTACAACAGCCTCAACTTAATCATCTTGGCTTCTAGGCAAATTGCAGGCTTGATCCATTCTAGGACCCATTCGTTTGTCTTTTTGGCTGTCCATGGGATCCTCAGGGTTCTTCTCCAGCACCACATCTCAAAAGAATTGATTTTCTTCTTATCCACTTTCTTCATTGTCCAACTCTCGTATCTGTACATGGTAATGGGAAATACAATGGCTTGGAAGATTCTAACTTTCAAGCTCTGTTTTATATCTTTAGGATCTTTTCTAGTTTTTTCATAGCTGCCCTCCCTATTCCTAGCCTTCCTCTGATCTCTTGAATCCAGTCTGCATTCTGATCAATGTTTGATTCAAGGTACTGGAACTCTTTTACCATTTTGATTTCCTCATTGTCTAGGCTGAATTTGTATAGATTCTTCATGGTCATTATTTTGTTTTGTTTGTTTCCAGTAGTAAGCATGACTTTGTACTTCAGTAGTTCTAACCTTAAAATAAAGAATGTAAGTGAAATGCATGTGTATCTCATTGGCTTAATTTGTTCAATTTATTCTGATGTTATTAGGCACACAAAGTGGGAAAATGTAGTGCCACATTCCTCAGAACTGAGACTAATATTAAAGTGCTGATTAAAACTGGAAAAAATAAGTCTAACCTGTCTAACACATCCCACCCAAAAGGGAAGAGAATATTATTCTATCCTGTGACTCTGTTTCTGCCCCACAAAACCCTACAACATAATGGAGGTATGTTGAGACCTTGAGGCACTCTTTACCATGTGTGACTTTTCATAATACAAAAGCACACAATCACAGACCACCATATTCAAATCAGTCCACGTTGTACAAAAACCTTGCAGATTCTTCCAGAGGAAGCAAACCTCAAACTGGACAGTTATATTGACAGCTGTCAGTCTCAGAGAGAAGTCTAAACTGCAAACAGCATAAACCTAATTGTTTGAAACTTAGGGCCTGTTACAAACGGGCCTTTTAGTACGGAGTTAGTCCGTACTAGGGTTAGGAAGGTGCGGTGCTTCCGCACCCCCCAACCCTAGTACGGACTGAGTCCGTACAAGATGGCGGCGCCCCATCTACATGGGGGCCGCCATGACGACATCACGACCGCGCTGCCTCTATACGGGGCGGCGCGGATGTGACGTCGTCGCTCCGTGCCAGGGCGCTTAGTGCGCCCTTTGCGTGGAGCAGGAAGGAGCTCTGTTTTGGAGCTCCTTCCTGGTTTGTGTCACTGGGCGCAGCCTTTACACGGCTGCGCCCAGCGATACAAAGGAGAAAGGGGCCAAGGGGCCCCTTTCTCCTCCCCGCCGCCGCCGCAGGTTGTCCTTGGGGCTTGAATGCCCCCAAGGACACCCCTTACTAGGCTGCGGGGAAGCGGCCTTTTGCCGCTTCCCTGCAGCCTGAAAAGCGGCGGATCGGGGCCTCAGCGGCTGCCTGTCTGACAGCTGAGGCCCCGATACACTGGGGAAAGGGGCGGGTGCAGCCCGCCTCAAACGGGCGGTCTATAACCCGCCTTAGTTTTTTTCCACTAGGGTCACCATACCTGCCACAAATAATCCAAATATTACTTTAAACAAGCAGATGAAGGAGGAGCAACAGATTGAACAAGACTGACTATATTAATGAAATTTAAAAAATCAACTACAATACTAAATAGTTTCCATTTAATAATATCAGAGAACATACACTACTTCTTGGGGATTATGTTTACTTACACACTTGAGAGCACAGTTGTGCTCTCCACAGAACTCCACAAGTTTGCCTTTCCGGCACCTTTTGTCTGCTACTAAAAATACATGCATGCATATTACATTGTAATGATCACAGGATACCCTGTTACATCATAAACAAGCTCTGTAACCAAAGGTAAAATTAAAGGACTCTACTAGATAATATATTGGCCACTAGGTATACTGCATCTTTACTATACTAACATATAGGAATTACAAAAAAATGGATTACAAAAAAATCATGAATATTGATCCAGAAAGAGCAACTACCATTGCTATCATTGAAATATCATTCCCACACACAACTATGTCTCGTTCACAGATTAAATTTTACTCACAGTATGGCCATGGGCACATAAGTCATCACACTATGTATGCAAAGTTAGGTTCCTCCAGGATTTTCACCATCACTATTATCAACCTAAGCTTCATCTAGCTCAAGAGACATACATTTTCTAACTTCCAATTATTTTATAAGATGGTCACCTGGATAGCAACTAGTATAATTCTTCCCCACACAACAGCATCTTTATGCAAACAAAAAAGCTTCCAGAAAACACATCCAAGAAACACACTGTACTGGCTCCCAAGAATGTGGCAAAAATGTTGTAACAGTTGAGATGAGAAGTCCTAAATCTAAAATGCAACTTATTATGGTGGACTATCAAACTGCTGGTCAAGAGCGAGAGCTTAATATAGGGTCACTGCTGTACAAATGTTGTGCTGTATCACATTTTAATTATCACTTTCAGCCCTCCACACACAGTACTGCTTCACACACAATCTGGGTACTATAATTTATTAAGGAGCTTGATCAGGGAAGAGGGCAGAAAGATATCTGACTATCTGTTAAGTGGCAAACCTAGAAGAAATTGTTTTGTTTCCAGATGACATATACTGTACATAGTTATTTGCCACAGGAACTGACCAACAGCAAGGCTAGTTAACAATCTGCCTTTCAAGACAGTTGTGAACATTATGACGTTTAAAGCACTTAAGCATCTTTGAACTTCTAATAGAGACAACTGGATTAAATCACATTACTTGCTGTTCAATATGGGATAATGAAACAGCCACTGTATTTGGGAAATATCCATATCGGTTTAACGTTTGAATGGTTTTCTTCAATCCTTCTTCGCCCCCACAATACCACCACCAAAGAGATTGCTTGCTTCCATTTTATACATGAGAAATCAAGGAACAGGAAGGGTGGCATGCTCAAGCCAAGTTACTGATCAAATAAAAGGCAGAAAGGCTCGTAGGACATGTAGATTCCAAGCTGTAGAGCCTTATTTCCAAGTTGGGTAGCCTCGTTCCCCTGATATAAACCAGAACTGGTGCAGGAACACTTTTAAGGAATATTCCAGAACATTTTTACTTTGGACTGGTTTTCTGTCTCTTATTTACTGCAATAATCTATCAGAAGATTATATATAATTTAGCATCTTCCAGCATTTCAAAGAAAAGAATTTTTCCAAGTCATAGTCTATTATATTGGATGAACTATGCTCCAGCATCACTGGTTTAGCAAGCATACTGTTCTGTTGGCTTCACACAGTTTTCTAAAGTAACACTGTACAAAATGAAAAGATGGAAGAGTCAAGCAAACATAGGCAAGTGAAGTCACAATGACTGGTTCAGTATCTTCTTGGACACTCCATGAAAAACCAGCATACCTACTGAAGCATACAGACGTTACCATTCTGCTGTAGATGCACACTTTATACATTTTGTTGTTTTATATGATATACGGGTTTGAAGAAAGTGTTGTGTAATAGACGTCGTATATCTTCAAGTCATTTCTGATTTATAGCAACCCTAAGGTGAACCTATCGCAGGATTTTCTTGACAAGATTTGTCCAGAGGGGATTTGCCCTTGCCTTCCTCTGAGGGTGAGAGTGTGACTTGCCCAAGGTCACCCTATAGGTTTCTATGGTTCAGTGGTGATTCAAACTCTGGTCTTCCAGCGTCCTAATCCAACACTAAAACCATTACACTATGCTAGTTTGACCCTTCAAAACTGTCACCTGTAAATTGTTCCCATATGGAATAGATAATTGAAATACTGTACTTTAGCCAGCAGAGCTAGGGCCAAGCACATAGGTCTTTCCCATGGCAATGAATTGCTTATCCACTGGTATTCTGATTTCAGTGGTAAGAACCCATCCAATGAAGTACCACCACGAGCTTGACATCTAAATGAGCATTCCTCTCTATGTATCAGATCAGGAGTGAGTAACAATGGCCCTCAACATGGTTTTGGTCAACAAGTTTCATCAACCTTCACCCATATAATAACTGATGAAAGATTATGGAACTTGCAGTCCAAAAGTATCTTGAAGCACACAGTTGTTCCCCCACTGCCAGCGGATATAAGGTGGTGGTACATCAGAGAAAAGACGAGTGGGCAACTGCAGACAGAGGGAGCATCCAGTGTGTCAGACAGCTTAGAAATGGATTGTAGTAAAATAACGTGTACTGTCCTGGAACAGCAGCAAGGCCATGAATGGCTCAGGTCAAATCAAGAAAAAGCAATGCTTTGAACAGGATGTTTAAACTGGGGACCCAATTAGATTGCTAAGTAGGACCTTCTTAACATAACAGGTTACCCTGTACCTAAATTCATGGCTGAGATGGCCATCTCTGCATAGAAGAAGATTCCACACTCTCTACAGGCTGTACGTTGTTTTGGAATGACAGTCAACTATCACAGGCATGAAAAAGCAGACAAGACTGCAAAATACACTGCAAATTAAAAGTAAAAAGGTAAAAGGCCATGCATTGCTTATGTAATGAGTGCGCCACTGGTGCACTTGTTATGTCCACCTTGCATTGGAAAAAGAACCCGCTTTTCCTGGGTTATTTCTCCTCCTGAGGAAAGCTGCATGGTCTGGCAGCTGTGGCTTTTTAGGCGGTCTCTCCCAAGCCATATCCAACTTTTTTTTCAAATATAAGATTTTAAGAAAATGTATTTTGTCCAACACTTCCCAACATATTTGAAGCTGGACTGAACACAGATTAAACTTCATCAGTATTCAAACAGTCCATTTGATCCCAAATGGAATATGATTCCCATAACACAAGAATTCTCAATGCAGGGAAGGTGGGAAGGAAAGAGCAAGTTTTATGAAAACGGTTATTAGTGAATAACCAACTAATTCTGTTCACTGAGAAAATAAATCAGGGTTGTCCCCAACATGTTGCTAGACTAAAACTCCCAGCATTCTTTAACACATGCTATGCTGGCTTCAGCTTCTGAGTATTTCAGTCCACCAACATGTTTCCCACCCTTGAAACAGATTAACAAACTACCTTGATACCTCTCCCATTTTACTTAACTACAGATTACTTCTGCTTGACAAGTCAGTTCCCACCCTCCATTCACAAGCATGTTCAGGTTTAGGAACTACAAATTGAGTGAACAAACACCACAGTCAGACAAGCACTGATTACATTTTAAGACAAGCAGGTAAGGAAGGCACTTTAACCTCCACTACGGAGGAGTGTGTATCCAGTTCCTTAATGAGCCTAATGTTAAACCTGGATTGACCACACCTACCTTTCAGGAATGAACAAAAAAGGGGCCACACCTAATATATGTCTCAAGGCCATTTTTACAGAACTGAGAAGACCAATGTAAAAGACATGAGGAAGGACCCCAGTTGTGAAAAAAGCAAAGAAATTTACATCAGATGGCTGCAAACATAATTATCACCTGCTTGCTTTATCTATGTAATATTCCATGCACATGTGAACACACAAGACACATCTGTTTCTTCACTCCTCAGTATTCAGCATCTAATTTGAAGTTTACAAGTGACAGATTAAGGATGACACCCCAAAGAAACCCATACTGTTCCAAGTCACATGCTTTGCTCTCCAAGCATCTGAGCTTAATAAAAGAGTAGTTTCCTGTTGCCATCATTTACTCATCTCAAGAGACAACCCTCAGCCACCCTTTCAAAACAAAAACAAGTCCTCTGCATGAATACTTCCCTTGATTCACAGCCCACAAGAACTTTCTTCCACTTTACAGCTTATCATCCTTACTCACCTCAACTTATCTTTAATGAACCACCCATCACACATTGAAACACGCCAATCTGTTCCAGTCCTTCACTTCCAAATCTTCAGCTCAACCACACATAAAACTTGTGGTGTCACAATACTTCTCTTCCTTGAAAAGTCACCTTTCAGCATCAGTAGTCTTTAACTGGGTGAGCTAAAACCTGAAATGTCTTGATCCACCACTTCAATAAAAGCTTATATACTTTAACTTTGGTATGTGTCTTTCTCCCAGTCAGTCTCAAAAGTGCTACAAGATCCCTTCGCATACTGATATTCCAGACTAACAAGGCTTAACCTCCTTCATTCAGAAGAGTTCACATACAATGGATCAAACACTGGTCAGAACAGAAAGTACAGTCGAGAAATAAGACTAGGAATGGGACGGGCAGCCCTGAAAGAACTAGACAAGATCCTAAAGTATAAAGATATACAACTGAGCATGAAAGTTAGAATCGTCCAAGCCATTATATTCTCCAGCACTGTGTATGGATGTGAGAGGTGGACACTGAAGAAAGCAGACAGAAAGAAAATAGATCCATTTGAGATGTGGTGGTGGAGAAGAGTGCGGAGGATGCCATGGATAGCCAAAAGGACCGACAAATGGGTCCTAGAACAGATCAAGCCAGAACTCCCTATGGAAGCAAAGATGATCAAACTGAGGTTGTTGTACTTGGTGCACCTTATGAGACAATAATGCTAGGAAAGGTGGAGGGAAGGAAAAAGAGAGGAAGGCCGCACACCTGATGGATGGAATCAGTCAGGAAGATTGTGAGCCTGAGTTTACAGGACCTAAATAGAGCAGAGGGTCTTGGAGATGTCTCATGCGCATGGCGACCAGATGTCATAACCACAAAGGCTGACAAGGCACTGCAAAATGTAGGACATTCAAGAAAAATGCAAGATGTTACAAATTGAAAGCTAAAAGCAGTAACATAAAAGTAAATTCCATGCTTCTTAGTCATACTCAACATGGAGCAAAATTTGAATTTCCTCCTGGACAGAAGGTTGAAATGTAGAAAATGGAAATGGAAGGTGTCTGGTAACCCCGGCTGAATCAAGAGGAGTTAACAACAACTACTACTTTGCTACCCAGGCTATGAAACCTCTGCTTTACTAACCAAAGAGTTTAAAGAAAAAGAGAGAGAAACAGCATCAACCTAAAGGGACAGAGTAAGGAAAGAAAAAGGAAGTCAGCAATCTCTTATCCCAGACCCTAAACCAGTGATTCCCAAACTTTGCTTTTGGACAGTCAGTGGTTCCCAAATTTTGGTCCTCCAGATGATTTGGACTTCAACTCCCAGAATTCCTGACAGTTGACCAAGTTGGCTGGGACTTGTGGGAGCTGAAATCTAAAATAATAATAATAATAATAATAATAATAATAATAATAATTATTATTATTATTTAAACAGAGGCTGGATGGCCATCTGTCAGGTATGCTTTGATTGAAAGTTCCTGCATGGCAGAGAGTTGGACTGGATGGCCCTTGTGGTCTCTTCCAACTCTATGATCCTATGATGATGCTGATAATAATAATAATAATAATAATAATGAAATTTATGTCTATCCCGCTTCTTCAATAAGATCAAGGCATCTTACATCAATACAAACATACAAGATGATAAAATAAATCCCATGATCCCCCCTCCTTCCTTAAAACCCATTTACAATGCAACAAACATGATATTATAATATCTGGAAGGCCAAAGTTTGGGAACCAATGCCTAAAGCCAGTGATTCCCAAACTTTGGACATCCTAATGTTTTGGACTTCAGCTCCCAGAATTTCTGACCGCTGGCCAAGCTGCCTGAAGCTTCTGGGTGTTGAAGTCCAAAATAACAACAACAACAACAACAACAATAATAATATTTATTTCTATCTCGCCTCTTCAATAAGATCAAGACAGCTTACTTCAATAAAAACACACAATAAACTAAATCCCATTATCCCCCTTCCTTGAAACGAATCCATATAATTACAATACAACAAATAGCATAATACGTATTATATCTGGGAAACACACGTTTGGGAACCACTGCCTTAAACCAAAGATTCCCAAGCGCTGGTGTTTCTAATGTTTTGGACTTCAGCTCCCAGAATTCCTGGCAGCTGGCCAAATTGGCTGGGGGCTTCTGGGAACTGAAGTCCAAAACATTTGGAGGACCAACTTCGTAGTGGACACCCATTTTATAACCAAACACCTACATTTAATGAACTCCTCCACCCCAAGAAAACCTCTTCCTATCTATCTAGTGAGTCTCCCAGGTGCCACAACGAACTACGACTCCCAGAATTCCACAGCACGGAGCTAAAGCCAGTTAAAGCGATATCAAGGCGGATTATTTCAGCAGTGCGGACCCCCTTTTCCCTTGACCCTCTTCCCCAGCCATTTCTATGAACCTCCCCAGGAACCCAGGGCAAATGCAACGCTTCCCGAGAGACTCTGCCCTCCAGAGCCTAGGCCCTCCCCAGAGGCGCCCCAAGCATTCCAGGGCCTCGCTGCCTTACCCACAGCAGCCTCCTTCTTCTCGAGCCCCTCCAACCCGGAAACAGCCCAGCGCCCGCCCGGCGGACACAACAAAATGGCGGATGGGTACACTCCCCCTTCCCTGCCACTGCGCATGCGCGACACGGCCCTGCCTCTTTCCGCGTCTGGGCTTCAGGAAGGCGAAGACCGGAAGTGGACGCCATGATAGGAAGGTCAAAAGGGAAACGGGAATGGCGGATGGTGTACACTCTCCCTCTTCCCTCGCGCATGCGCGACACGGCCCTGCCTCTTTCCGCGTCTGTGCTTGAGGGAAGCGAAGATCGGAAGTGGCCGCCATGATAGGAAGGTCAAAAGGGAGACGGAAGTGTTGTGTAGTACTAGGAAACTCGGCCATGTTGGGAAGGGCGCAGTTTAAGTAGAGAGTGAGACCAGGCTGACCTGAACTGAGAGTCCTCCTTTTTCCCTACTACATTTCAAGCTCCTGTCCAGGGATAAAATCCCAAATGTCCTCCATTTTGAGTGTTATGATGTTATACCCAGAATTTTAACCATAAACCAGCAGGGACTAAGAAGTCCATTACTGAGTCACTTCCATAGTTGCTGCTCTTCCCCTTCAAGAAATCATAAATGATGTAGAGAAAGATCTTCTTGGAGCACTTTTGAGACTTAACTGAAAGAAAGTAATTGGCAGCATGAGCTTTCCTAGTCTACTTCCTCAGATGCATTTGAGGAATATTGTATGCAGAGAGATCTTGTAGCGCCTTTGAGGCTCAAGAAAAAAGTTGAAAGCATGAGCTTTCATAGGCTTCAGTCTACTTCCTCAGATGCGTTTGGTGCAGTTTTCTGGAAGCAGAACTACCCAAAAAATGTGGGTTTTTCAGACTATGTGGCCATGTTCTGAAAGAGTTTATTCTTGACGTTTGGCCAGCATCTGTGAGTGGCATCTTTGGAGAAGATGAAGATCCTCTCTAACTGGTCGTTTGGCTACCGGTTCCTGAAAAACACTAAAATCAAGAGCCAGCAAATGCAAATGAAAACCACCCAGGATCAGGGTTTCCCAGTAACAATGGCTCTCTAATTAAACAGACACAAGTCCTCTTTGCATATCCTTCCTTTTTGCATATCCTCCCACCCAGAGGCCTTGTATTCAACAACAGCACAATACACAGATTAACAGGGAAATCACTCTTCCCAACCCAGGGTCACACAGTATAAATATCTATACATACATACATACCCCACTCTGAAGATGCCATCCACAGATGCTGGTGAAACGTCAGAAGCAAACTCTTCTAGAACATGGCCACGTACCCCGAAAAACCCACAAAAAACTATAGAACTGTAATTCATTATAATTTAATCGACTACTCTGTTCCACACACAACTATTTCTGTATCCATTCCTCTGCATGCCCACATGTGCACATTTATACATGCATGCACAGTGTCTGGCATCCTGTTAGTGACATACACAGATGTAAGCTGTCCTATGCATATGGAGTGCTTTTTTGGACAATGAACAATTGTTATACAGTGGTACCCCGGGTTACGAAATTAATTCGTTCCGCCGCCGCTTTCGTAACCCGGAATACTTCGTAAGCCGAAAAAGCCATAGGCGCTAATGGGGAAAAGCCGCGATTTCGTGTGAAATAGCGCCGAAAAGCACCAAAAAATTTTTCGTAACCCGAAAAAACCTTCGTAACCCGGAACAGTTTTTTTCAATGGATTTTTTTCGTAACCCGGAAATTTCGTAAGGCGGCGCATTCGTATCCCGGGGTACCACTGTACTGTATTTAGCTGACAGCAGCGTAAGCAGATGTGGCCATTGGGCATGCGGTAGTGCATTGAAATACATAGGGTAGTGTGGAAAAATGCATTACCTTTTGAACATTTCACATTGTAATTGCACAATGGATTTTCAACCATTTGTTTTGACCACTGATCAAGATACATTGCATTATGCTGGCATTCAATACAAGGGCTGCATTACATAACTTTGCCAGCAGATATTTACGTCATGCTGAAGCAATATAGGATCTCAGTCAGTTTGTGTCTGCATAGATCTCTTTTGAGTTTAAGAGTGAAGCATAACCATAATTTTGCTCAAGATAAGAACTGTGCTCCTGATACCAAAAGTTCATGAGAATTTTGTAGCCTTAAGGCTGGAAGTAGAGATGTTTCTGTTGTTGCATCTTTTGAAGCGTAAGTGTGTGTGTGTGTGTTTAATCTCCTGAGAAGTCTATGTATAGTAAGATTTGTGAGGGGGAAATGATCTATACAATCAAGAGCCAATAACCAATTTTAATTTTCACAATATTTTATTTTCACCATTTGGCTTTTCACCCAAGTGCTTCTGTAGCAAAACAATAACAATAATTATTATTAATAATAATAATTACAACAGCCAGACCAAAAATAAACGGAGCTCCCCTGGAACGACACAACACACCTTACATTCCACCTGGCGGAAGCTTATTGGGCTATATATGTCTAGGCAAGCAGTCCCTCATTCCAACGGTAGAAAATTTGCTGTACAATAGTCCAATATGATACAAGGCTCTTTCCTTAAAAAATAAATGTACAATTCAAGAATGTCTTGTTAAAAATATATATATACATATTCATATACAGTACACATCCTCGCATTAGGACCTGAAACCCTCTCTCTCCAGGAGAGAGAAAAAAGAAATATAGACACAAGCGAGAGGCCCTGAAACGAAAAGTCCCTGAACAGAAATCCCATAAAGGCAAACCCACTCCTTCACACACGCACACACACACACACACAAAAAACAATTCTTTATCAAAAAGAAAGGTCAGCAAAACACAAAATAAGTCTTTTAAAATGCCAGAGAGTTATTTCCAGTATCTTGTTCTTTGATATTAAAAATCCGATCGCATATTAAAGCTGTTAGAAACAAGACTGGGAAAACATTTCCAAAAAGAAAAGTGCTTCCCCTCTAACCTGAACATCCTGTGTGAAGTGGTCTATGGTTATTCAGTAGTATGGGAAATGCACTCCGGACATGCTCAGAGGCACTCATTGTTAGTTCACATTTTCAGGATTGAGTCATGGCACTAAAAACAGATTCCTCCTGCTGGGCCTGAGCCCTGAAGCGTGATGCAGGAGTTCTTATGTCTCATTATATTGACAACCTTAGTCCCTTTAAAGTGCTCTTAGATGTAGATCTACAGCTCCCATAAACTCATAGGTGGTTATGAGATTATGGACACTGTGATCCAATACATCTGGAGAGCACCAGGTTCAGAAAGGCTGCTATAATACTTGTTAGAGCTCTCCGGTTATAACAAAAAAAGTAGATTTCCTATTATTGATATGTGGAAAGAACTGGTAAGAATTTTTTGGCACTCTGTCCTGTAGAAAGTTGGTTAAAATGTACTGGAGATGGCAGTGGAGGCTCCACAAAATCTTGTCATTTTATTTCAGTGTAATTAATCTGGAACAAATCATATCTCTGATTAATATCTCACTATTGCCAGTGTGGAGATTTTGAGGGAGTGTTCTCAAGATCAACTGCAGCAGAGGTTAAGAACCTCTTAATACACATTAAATCAAATGTTTCTTTATACAATTTGATGGGTAGGCTGAAGGACATCCTATTTCTACCGTGAAGATTCAGCCCCAGTCTATGTGAATCCTGATAACAGTATATTAATCTTTCCTTCCACTGTTGCAACAGCTCCCCAAAATGCAGCATTTATGCAGCATTCAGGCCTTTGAAAGTTTCTGTTGGTATTATTATAATCTCTCTTTGTTTAAAGTCTACCTGCACAGGAAGTAAGGATACCATGGGGCAGCTTCCATCCTCTGCTTTAAAGGCACTTTGGAGGAATAAGAACAAAAAACGGTTTTATCACTGTATAACCCTTAACACTGTTTTGATTGCAAGGTATAATTAAATGCATCTATTGTTCTTCTGAATGCTCCCAGGATACAATGGAGAAGGAAAATTTCCCCACCTGAGCCTGGTCCTAGAATATGGCAGATTCCTTGCTCTCTCCCTCCAGGGCTCTTCAAAGTTGCTAGAGCAGACACTCCAGAACTCAAGAGTGACATTTATCCAGAGATCAGTCCAACAGAAGGGAGAATTAGCTTCATCTCCCTGTCCCTTCCAAAGCATTTGAAAGTATGAATGTATCCAGCATCTACAACACATCTAGATAGGAGCCAGAACCAGAGACGACATTAATCTCTAAGGCCTCATTCCCACTTACAAATAAATTGCTTTGCGATCTGAATCAATGGATCGGTTTGGCAGCAGAGTGTGGTTCACACTATATTTGCACCGACTGCATTTTCTTGCTGTAATGTAAAATAAAATAACCCACTTGTGGTTCACATTGACAAATGAATTGATTCAATTTAAATTGTTTCCTGCCAGAGAATCTCAAAATAACCCATTTGTAGTTCACATTGGCAAATGAATGAATTCAATTTGAAACGTTTTCAGTGGCATTTTTCTCTCTCTGTCCATCACTGCAATCGCATTTACGTAATTCCGTATGAGGGTCAAAGGATGAGCAGACACAGGTTGTTAACTTCCACTTCCCCACCCAGCAACCCCTTATCACATCATAATAAATCAATTCCGACCTGCATCTCGTTCACACTGAAACTGATTGATTCATGAATTTGATTCTTCAAATCGACTCTTAAAACTGATTCCGATCCGCATATGGTTCACACTTGCATGGAATCAATTCATCCAAAAAGAGGCAGGAAAAAATCAGCGTCAAAAGGACATGGGTTAAATGGGTCTAGCACATGGCCTCCTTGCTTCAGCAATTCACTTCAAGTGCAAACCAGGGTCATTTAAACCACCTCAAACCGATTTGCAAACTGGTTTAAAACGTAGTGGGAATGAGGCCTAAACTTATCTTTTATATATATAATTCATATCATTTCAACTGTCATTGCTTTCCTTAACAAATCCTGTTGCTTGGGAATTGTTGCCTGGAGAAAGTTGAGTATACTGTACTTAAGAACTTCAACAAACATAATTTTGATGTTCCTTTTAAGTTTAAAATTTCACTTCTGAAAATCCCACAGAATAAGGATTACTGAATGCTGTCCTATCAGTTCCTGCAAGTCAAAGCAGGATTTCAGCACAAAAGGCAAACGCATTTTCCTATCTCAGTTACCTGAATTAGAATGATTATTCACAGTCTGTGACTGTACCCTGAGAAGACACTATTGAGAGTCTCCTGGTAATCTTTCATCATCATGATTTTTAAAAAAGTTTTCACATCCAGCTTAAAATGGAAATATAAATTTACACTAACATTGTAAAAATAAGAACAAGGCTGCAAGACAGAAAATGAATACTTCTGGATATTTCTGCACATGGCATCTCTTGTGGTTGTACTGTATTCAATTCATTGGAAGCTTATTTAACTGACTCAAACATTTGTGATTTTCAGGAACATGGGCCAGCTCCACACACACAGTTCAGTGTCTGCCCATTGCTCAGCATTGGTCAAACCCTGGGAGTGGCCCTTGCTGCTATTGTTTACTGGTGGGGAAAGGTGATTAAGACAGAGAAGCAGCTAATCTCAGTGGGGTGTATGTGTAGCATGAAGGTTCACTCTCAAGTGGAGCACGCCACCTTTTCCTTCCTCCAGGAGCTCAGATCAGCTGGATCTTTATGGTCTGAATTGTTCCCCCAAAACACACAGCAGCCTTTTCCAGAGCTTGATAATTGCTGAGCATGGGAGTTTTGGGATGGAGTGCACATGCAATGGAACAGCCCTCTATTGCATGTCTAAAATAGGACTTCCATGCATGTAAGTCATTAAGAGGAACCCAGCTATGTTCTGTTATGCTTACGTCAGAGAGAAATATTGACTGAACAGAGCACTGATCTCTGGCACAAGCTGCCCTACAAGCAAGTCAAGGATTCCAGTTTTGGCTTGACCGCCTCCACAAAATATTGCTCTACATCTTGCAGCTGGATTTCTTTCAGTCCTAGCTACTCTGTGAAAGGAAAGTCACAAGCAGTTCTACCATGAGGCAAGGTGAGGAGTCTGCCTCAGGTCTGAATGCTATGTGACGTGGAAGAGTGATTAGTAAACTGCAATCCATTGGCTAGTTCTTCGGCATAAGTCCCACCTAAATGTATGGTGCTGCAGCTTTCATTCATCTCCATAAGTGTTGCAGAAAAGGTAGGGCTAGCTCTCTCTCATTAAGAAAAGGCTACAGATTTAGGGCATAGTTAAAATGGCAGCAATGAGACTGGGGTAGGTGCTATTTGGATTTTTCATCTATGGCATCAAAATGGCTTGTGCAAGCATTGGCACAAGAACATCCCAGCAGATTGTACCTTGCCATGTTAATTAACAGGAAGGCAACATGCCATTTCGATTTTGTGCCCCGATACCAAAATGTTTGGGCTCACCCCTAATCAAGGTTGAGCATCCCTGCCGTATGGTGACTCCACGATGTTCTCTCCAACCTGAGCAAACCCTAGGCGGAACCCCTGTACATCCAAAAAGTGCTTGAGTATCTCACGGAGTAAACATTCTTTGTTGGCAATGCCTATCCATGGGCTGTGGCTTCATTGGCTGTTCGACTCCAGTTTGTGTGAGAGCTCAAAGAGCAGGTTTTGATTGTCAATAACTTGAAACTGCCGGACATAAGCTTTAGTCTGCAACTGCTGGGGAGATGATTCCATTTCCAGGCCTACAGGGGGGAAAAAGAGAAGGGTGGGCATCAGAGACATAAAAATGTGCTTCCACTGCACATGCACTCACACACACCACATTTGCTTCTTGAAGAGCATGCAGCACAATTCCAAACTGTAATTAAATATCTATGTTCTGAATAGATTCTTTAAAGCAGGGAGTGGTGAACATGTGGCCCTCCAGATGTCTATCAACTACTACTCCCAAACTCTTCCCAGTGTGAGCCGCACAGAGGCAGGATCTAGGGAAGGCCTGCGCAACATATGGCCTGGGGGTTGCACGTGGCCCACCAAAGGATTTTGGGTGGCCCACAAAGATGTGGAAGGACTTCAAGCCTCCTCCACTGCAGCCTGCTCCTGAGGAGAGGGCCATGCAAAGGAGAAGGAGGTAGGGTGAATGCTCGCCCTGCAAGGCTCATCTGCTGCTCAGCTTTCTACTGAGGAAAAGGCCAGGTGGAGGAGAAGGATGAGCAAACACTCACCCTGCAAGGCTCCTCCTCTGTCCAGCTTTCCCCTGAGAAAGACAGGTGGCAGAATACAAAATGAGGCAAAAGCTCACCCCTCAAGGCTCCTCTATCACTCCTCTCCCGAGAAGTGCAGGTGGAGGAGAAGAACAGGCAAGGCTCCTCTGCCATTTAGCTTTCTCCTGGAGACAGGGCTAGGCAGAGGAGGAGGATTTAATATTTAATTAAAACCTATCTACAGCACAAAGAAGTTTAGCCTATTTTCATTTTGGTCCTACCTACTGCCAAGTAGTGCAGGTCTACTTTAGAGCCTTTTCCATAACCCTCCTTCCTTCTCCCCCAAGCCTATTCCAGCACTGACCCATGGATAAGTCAACCCAGGTTTTTAATTTTTAGACTTAATTTTCTCAATTTATAGTCAAGTATATATGGTAAGTAGCTGATCTAAAATCTCAGGGCCTGTACAGATGGTTGCTTTGTGCCGGTCTGGGCCTGAACTAGGGGTGTGCAGGGGCTGAGCTTTTACACGCTCAGCAACCCTACCGCGCACTCTGGCTGTCATCATGGTGTGCGCCTTTCCATACATGGTGTGCCATGATGATGTCTGCACTGTGCAGCGTCCAAACAGTGCCGTGCCGCACGAACGTCATCATCGCATGTGAGCATGCCAATGGCACCCCGCACATGGCCTAAAAAGAACCCGCCGGGGAGTGGGTTCTTTTTAGGCTGCCCAGAGCACATAAAGTTTGGTTGCTGCGGTCTCCATCCAGGGCAGAAAGGGACAGTGTCTCGCCGCCTCTTTCTCCCAATCTGTCCAGCCCCTCAGTTATGGTAAATAACTAAGAACTTGCTATCCTTCTAGTCTTCTCCAGTCTGTTGCCCAATAGGGCTCCTTGTGCTACATAATGCAAGATAGGGGAGTTTGGTCAGACTTTTATCTATTTTGCACATCCATGCCTGCACTTCTCAAGTGTGGAAAATAGAGTAAGGTGCACAACCTTGAGAAAATCTGCATTCATTTTTAAAGGAAAAGCAAGTGTCTAAAGTTCAATGCTGCAAAGATGGATTTAAAAAAAAGATGTGGGTTTCAGTGTCAGATGAAATCTTCCCACAACCCGACTAGTTCCTGGGATCTTCTCTTCACTTTTGATTTGCTTGTCTACTGCATATTAATGCAAATTGTAAGCTCTCTGAGCAAGGACTTGCTCATTCCTCATACAACCCAGGATGCAGTGAGTATTAAGCACAGATTAAAAATACAGTAGTTGTAGTAGCAGTTACTGCATTTGTCCCCCGGTGCAGTCTAATTTAGGCAACTAATACTTACAGAGAGGCCGGCTCCGGCATTTCCTGATTGTCCGAACTTTCTCTGCTACTGAGTGCTATGAGAGAGAGAGAGAGAGAGAGAGAGGAGTTGGGGTAGTGAGAGCATTTTATTATTATATATGCCTTACCTTAAAAGATTAATTGGGAAACAGCATTGTTATTCATTTATTTGATATGGCACTTTTCTCCCAGAGTAGGACCCAAAACAGCTCACAGAAGGAATGCAATTAAAATCTACCAATGCAATTTTAAATCTATGCATATTTATGTACATCTATGTACATCTCTGCAAGTTCCAAAGCTCACATGTGCCAGCACCTGAATAAAGAAGGAATCAATGTAAATTAATTAAAAACACATTCAAGGCATACAGAGTTTTATCCAGGTTTGTCCCGGGTCTATTTACATCGGTTATTCCCACTGCCAATGATGCAAATCTTTTCTTAAAACTTAAAAAAAAAACCTCCAATATTGATTAACTTGAGTTAAGTTGGCGGGTTTGGAAGCTCCCACCCACTCCAAACTTAATCAGATGCATTCAAAATGCATCTGAACAACAAAAGGGTGATTAAAATGATGAAAATTATCCAGGATGAATCCAGGTTGAATCTCTGTTGTTCACACGTATCCTGAATGCACCAAATTACGTTGGGGGGAGATTGCCAAAATCCCACTTAATGTGGTATAGCCAATATAGGCTCCTGCCCCCCCCCCCCCAGTTTTCCAATGTGAATAGACCCAAATAGACCTGAGATAAAACTCTGCATGCTTTGAACTTGTTCCAAATGCATTCTCATAATTAACTTCATCTTTATTTGAATGCTTGCGTTTGTGAGGAATGGACCTTGCAGAGATGTGCATTGATGAGGTTCCATAGTGTAAACAACAAACCCAGAATGCCTGAGTGAGATGATTCACACTAAAAAGAAGACATCTGAATGATCCTCCCAGATTCAACCCAGATTCAATCCACATTATTTTCACTGTCTGCAGCAAGATGTTCTCTATCTTCTTTCCAGCTATGAACCACTAGAGGGAACTCTAGACCTCCTTATTTCATGCCATTATCGCTTCAACACACAGTTCTCTCTAATGCCAAATTCTGAGAAGCAAATTTAAGAAGCCTGGCTGTCAGGATTTCTTGAAGGTCAATACCAAGGTTTTGTTAAGAGTGCTGGGCAAAAAAGGCGAGGAAGTGAACGGATATGTCACTCCGTTACAAAAAACAAAAAACCCTTTCTAAATTAAGCATGTTTTATTTATTTATTTATTTATTTCATTTATTATGGCAAATAGCCAGCAAATTCAATTAATTAAGCGACTGAAATGGCACCAATGTGCACCAATGAAAAAATACGCACAGAAGTCAGGTTTTTGAGATGAAACCCACATCTCTCCCAGCAGGCATCATTTTGGAATGCCTCTCTTTAGATGGTTGGTGGTTTTTATAAGTACATCCCTGCTGTCTGATGCTATCATTACGCTGTTCTTTAGCAGAAATCGTACCCCACCCAGATACCATGAAAAGCACCAAAATGCAGATTCAAAGGGGACAGAGGCAAAATTTCACATTCTGCGCTGTAAGCATTTTTGTACCAATATGCTTGTTTAGCATACATTATACACTAATAATTGCAGGACTGGTGTTATTTTTTTAATTGGTTGACACAAATGCTCAACATATGAATAATTCTATATTTCACACACAAAGTACATTTAGATGAGGTACGGTCGGGAGGGAAATTAGGGCTTAACTGACAATGATGTGGCTTCATTTTTCTGCCCCCACTATGCGTTTCCCTCCTCCCTGGGGGCCAGAAAAATCTGGGACAACTCCCGCGCACATCTCTCTCTCACACACAGACACACACAGAGGCGTTGCATCTTGACAAGGAGATTTGGAGGAGCTTCTGTGAAGCTGTTGCCATGGCAGCCCTAGTATCCCACTGGGCTAGAAACCATACAGAGGACCAACTGCTAGCTAATCCCCTGAGAGCAGAGGGAGGATGGGGGACAAGGAGATGGCGATGGGAGATGCAGAAAGACCACCTGAGCGCTCACACTCTCAGAAAAGTCTGGTGTTTGCCTGGTGGGGCTTGATGTGAAAGCTAACCGTGGGTGCTACTCCACAGATACACAGAAAGGGATAAAAATCATGTTGATGACTCTTTGCATCTCAGTGTGCATACACCCTTCTTGAGAGCAGGTGAAAGGAGATTGGGCCAAGTGGTGGTGGTCAGTGGGCATCCCCAGCCTGGTGTGTGGGGGGCTGCAAGGAGGGTGGACCAAAGGGCTCACTCAACCCTCTCTTTCGCTGCTGTGGCATTGGCCTCCTCATGAGGAGACTGGTGGCACCCCAGGAAAGTCAGGAGGGGCTCACTCAGCCCTTCTCACTCCATAGTGGAAGGAGGGCAACCGGGCGTCACCCCTCTTCTAGGGTGTCATCCGGTGTGGGTCACACTCCCCTAGTGATGCTAATGGTGCTGGGGAAGTCTCCTTCTTCATGGGTGGGGTGAAAGGCATCTGTCCATGTAGTGAAACAATATATAGTCAGCCCTCCGTATTAAAATATTTTTAAAAATAATATATATTTCTAAAAGCAAACCTTGATTTTGCCATTTTATATTGTTGTTGTTGTTGTTAACTGCCCTCGAGTTGATCTTGACTCATGGTGACCCTATGGATGAGACATCTCCAAGACTCCCTGCCCTCCACTGCTCTGCTTAGGTCCTGTAAACTCATACCTGTGACCTCCTTAATAGAGTCCATCCATCTAGCACACGGCCTTCCTCTCTTTCTATTTCTCTCCACTTTTCCTAGCATTATTGTTTTTTTCCAGTGTCCTCCCTTCTCATGATGTGCTCAAAGTGCAACAGCCTCAGCTTTGCCATCTTGGCTTCCACATTTTATATAAGGGAAGCCATTTTATTATGCCATTGTATATAATGGACCTTGAGCATCCACGGATTTTGGTATCCACGAAAAGTCTTGGAACCAAACCCTAGGAGATACCAAGGGCCTACTGTACTTGTATGGTTCGTTTTTATCTCTCCTTGTGGTAGGTTAGAGTTTGTGTGTGATTTTATGGGAGCAGTTTTTTTCTTTAAACAGGAATTCTCACAATAGTTTCAGCTGATTTCCCCCCTTTGCATAGCACCTATCGACCTTTTACAAAACAACTCTGGTCCCTTCTCACCCTCCTACAGTTCCCCAACCTCAGGGCCTAGAGCCTCTTCTCTGGTCCTCAGGACAAGGGATGAAGAATCTCTGAATGAGAGTGCTGTCTTGAAAAGTCTTAGTGCTATGTGAGTTTATGTATGCGTATCCCCTTTGTTGTACCCCATCCTTTTGATTTGAATGGCATGCAGTGTGCAAACATAGTTGATACATAAGGTATCACAGTTAATGAAACCACCACGGGCTACTCCATGTGATACTGTCCCTAAATCTCAGATTTTGGCCCTAAATCTCAGGGCCCAGGATCTGGCAACCTTGCTCTCATCATGTTGACAGAACCAGGCTTTTCATTAAGCAAAGTAAGGTGGCTGCATTTCAGGCAGCAGACGGCAGGAATGGGGAGCACCACTAAGGTGATGGTGAACACAGCTGTGCATGCTACACTGTCTGCCCTGCACCCTTCAGCTAACATCATTCTCTGAGATGCACTGTATCACTGCCAGTACTGAAGTAAAATATACCAGCTGAAGGAGAGGGCATGCCATTTTGTCCATGCCTCGAGCAGCAAATGTGTCAGGCCAGCCCTGCATGCTTTGTTTGGTTTTCAGATGCTGAGGAGAACAACAGTGAGCAGCACTGACCTCTTTAATCAGCAGACGGTAGAGCCACTGGACTGCCCCAAATACTAAGAGACTGGCCTTCTGCCTTTTTCCTCACCATAAGGGAAATATCTTCCACATTCTGCACTTCAGGCCCCAGCTCAATCTATTGTTTTCAAGGATCTGGGTCTGGAAAAGATACACTACAAGTCTGGCCTTCTACATAAGGCAAATATCTTCCACATTCTGCACTTAGTGCTCCAGCTCAATCTATTGTTCTCTGGATCTGGAACAGATAAACTACAAGTCCAGATTCCATATTTGCAGCTTTTGCTATTTACAGGGGAAAACCCTTGTTGGTAGGAGAGAGGGGAGACCAACCTATTGCTGGTACAATTGGTGCTATATTCTTTTTGTTTTTGCTTGGAGAGCTGTGAATCTCAGGAAGGTCTTTTCAAAGATGCCAGATTGCAAGTTACTACAAATCCTCACTCTTCTGGTTTTGAACCCAAATCTCTCAGAATGTATTTGGAGTGGTGCTGCGGGCGGAATATGTGCAGATTTCCCCCCTCTTATGTCAAGATCATTCTTCATAATTTTCTCTTAATATATTCCTCTCACTCTCCACCTGACTCCACCACACATGTACAATGTCCTAGAAAGACACTAGGCCCAGACATTGTGGAGACTGTAAAACGACGGCCATGTACAACTGCTGTAATTGCTCCTAACAAAGCTGTATAACAGCAACTATAGGTAATGGTGATATTTACTCTTGTCCTGAATGAATTTGGTGAAATGATCCACACACATCTGTTGTTGTTAATTACCACCAAATCAGCTTTGATTCATGATGATCCTATGAATTAGAGACCTCCCAGACATCTTGTTATTAATAGCACTGCTCAAGTCTTGTGAACTCAGGCCCATCGCTTCCATGACTCAGTCTACTCCACCTGTAATGCATTCTTCCTTTTTTCCTATTGCCTTCTATCTTACCAAGCATTACTGTCTTTTCTAATGTTTCACATCATCTCATGTCAAATACAATAATCTCTGTCTAGTCATTTTGGCTTCTAAGGAAAATTCAGAGACTCACCCACACAAATGACACTGAAGGGAAAAATCTTATGGCTTCTGGGTTATATGATCCTACAAACCTTCTAAATAAAATCTGCAGGTAAAATCTACCATCTCCTTTGCAACTACACAGAAATGTTCTAGACTGGCCTGGGTAGGTGCAAGGCATCAACAGAATCAGCTGATTTTATTTTGTTTCTTTAACTTAAATTTATTTAATGTATTTATTTAAAGCTTTTGTCTTTTGCCTCATAGTCCCCCTGGGCTGATATACAACATATTTTAAAAATTAAAACGTTAAATATACAAGTACAAACATTTAAAAACAGACGGAAACATATATTCAAAAACAGTTTTAAAACCAATGATAGTTGAGACAGCCAGAGCAGCCATCCCTACTTTAAAGAAATGGGGTGCTACTACATAGAGATCCCTGTCGTGTATCCACCAACCGAGCCTCTATTTCATCTCAGATCCAATGTAAAAACAAGACCCTTGAAATTATGGAGTCAATTTTACATCTTTACAGAAACAGTTTTGCTGGTAATGGTGGAAAATACTCACCACCAACAAATCTATCACCAGTTGGAAACAGAAGTAGGTACTATGCTGCATAAAAATATCTTATTTGTGCCTTTTAAAAATGGCACAATTATTCCACATTGTCATTTTCATTACGGAGAGAAAGAGATGTCGGCAAGACTGGTAGCAACATTTTACAGCACAGCCTATCTTTGATTGCCTTCTCTATTCATCAGTCTTAATAAAATGGTGAGCTATGTCTAGTACTGTAGGGCAGTGCTACTCAGACTGTCTGATGTGTGGAATGGTTGTTTATTTTTTTCCCAGTGTGCCAGGGATTGGCACCATATTTTTTTTGCCTTACTAGTTACAATTGTTTCTCTCATTGCTGGAAAATCTCCAGGGGCCAGTTCCAGTGACTACCACTGCGAGTAGCACAGCTGTAGGGGAAATCTGCCCTTTGATCCTTCAGTCCACCTTTGAGGGCAAGCGTCAACTTTCTACAACAGATGGATTAGACATGTTCCTTGCTTTCTCCCATCCCTCATTTTGGTAGTCATTATCATGCACACAGTACATTTGAGATTTGCCAGACACTAAATCCTGCTTTCTTGCTCATGAGCAACTTTCCATTCTGGGGAATTCTTTAGAATAATCTGAATTCTGTAAATTTATTACTCCTGTTGTATAGACTTTGAAAGAAAGAATGTTATTCCTTCTACAAATCACAGTACATGCTAGGATGGAGGGAGAAGGATAGGGGTGGTGGTGTTATGTCCTTACCAGCTTCTCTAGATTGACCAGTCCGTCCACCAAGGTTTTGCTAGCTTCATGCAAAAACGTCAGATCTGAGAGAGTTAGAGAAGAGGAAAAAGAGGGGAAAGTGAGCCAAGAAAGAGGAGGACTGGGAGGAATTGCTGAGTTCTAACTTTTAAACCATGCAAACTTGAAGCCTATTCCCTCTCTTCCCAGTTGCTGAGGATAGAATGATTTGTTGTAATCAAATGATGGTATGAAAGAAAGAATTCTGAACATGCTCAGAGGCACCTATTATTACTGCTGATATCAGCTAGATATCTGATTTTATGATGGAATTATCTATCTATCTATCTATCTATCTCATATATTGCAAGGATCCAGGGGATGGGATTGATAAAGTGAACACACAATCCCATACAGTGAGAACTGGGTCCAAGGGTATCAGGACCCATTTTATTTTCATCATAACAATGTCCCTGATTTATCTTTCCCACATGAGTAAGTGCAAAACATTCTTGCATATAAGAAAAGTTAAGGAATGTGTTGACAGCTGCATTTCACATGTGGTCCACAGCTATCCCCTAATTCACAATTGTTGAGAATCAAGCCTACATAGCTCCTAGCCCTTCATCAGTAGAAATTGTTTTGAGCTGTGTTCCCAAAGATGCTGGGAGATGCAGTCCAACCCATCTGGCTGGTTAAGACTGCACTAAAGTGCAATGAAAAACTGGGGATTCACTTTTATTGATAGGTACTTTATTATTTCAAATGCCCCTAGTTTAAAATTGGGGCCACACTGGTATAACCAAGTCACACTTTCCCATAAATGCTGATTCCAAAAAAGCAGCAAGTGACACAGCAGTTGTCACTCACCTTTTAAGATGAGGGGCACAAAGGGGATTATTGGAGGTTTCATCCTAGAGAGAACTTCTCGGTAGCTTTTATGATTCCGGCAAGGGTCCTGCAACATGAAAAGAAGAAAAAGGCATCATGGTTTCTGGTTTGCAGAAAGACAGGGAATTAACTGTTCCTGAAGCATGGCTGGAGCCATAATACTGTAGAAATAACCCTGTTAGTAGATATTGCTGAAGTTAGGTTTTAAAATTTTGTTAATTCTAAAAATCCACGAGAAACACCTGATAAAACTCTGGATGTTCAAGGTCTTCCCTATTTTCAGATGGATAAACACACATAAAGTTTTTGCTAAGCAAAATGACAGGAAGCAGAATGAAAAGGAGGATGCACTGTTCTGTTATCTGTGACCTGGGACCTCAGGATGAAAGACCATCTTTTTGACTAGTTAATTTATCAGGGTGGTAACAGTGGCAGTGGCAAATGATGACAATGGTGGCAACAACAACACATTCTTGGCATCAGGAGACACTTTCATACAAGCTTGTCTGTAGAGAAATCTCTGCATTTTGTAGACAATTTGGGATAATATTCCAGGCCAGCAACAGGCCAGGGGCCAATTTTTCACCCACAAGCCACACCAAGACCTAAAGTACAAGAAATATGCAGCGGGGAGGAGCTGTTCCATTATCCATCAGAAGAGGTTAGGAAGTCCACTTCTATTGTAATACTTTGGGCTTTCAGAATGGATTATCATTGTTGTTATGTGCCTTCAAGTTGTTTCCAACTTATGATGACCCTAACACTGAGGAGTTTATCAGAGAAGGGAAATTGGAAGTGTAATCCAATGGCAATCTGAACGCAATCATGGGGTTTAACGTTACTGCATGATAGACTACCACATGCAATTTCAGGCAATGGCAAGCTATTTTCAGGCAACGGGAAGTCAGTTAGAACGCAATTCGAATTTACGTAAATTCGCTGAACTAGAAAATGCGTTCTGGGCCTCCTTTCTTTTCATTCAAAATTAAGAGAAATTCCTCCCGTGTGATAAACTCCAGGGTTATCTTGGCAAGATTTGTTCAGAGGAGGTTGGTCATTGTCCAAGTTCACCCAGTGGTTTCATGGCCAAGCTGGGAATCGAACCCCAGTCTCCAGAGTTGTAGCCCAACACTCAAACCACTATGACACACTGGCTTTCCTTGGAATGGCTTACTGCACTGTATTTTTGACAAAAACACCACTCCTAAAGATGTCCAAGAGCAAAACAATCAACATTTTGCTCCATATTTTCCATCTGGGTTGGCAACAAGAGATACAGGACACAAAATCAAAGACACTTTGGCTATTCCCTCCATCTTATGGAATTCTGGGAATTGTAGTTTTGGAGACTCCAGAGCTCTCTGACAGAGAAGGCTAAATGTCTCACAAAACTACAATTCCCAGAATTCCCTAGCACTGAGCCACAGCAGGTAAAGTGGAGTCACACTGGGTTATTTCCACAGTGCAGACACAGTGTAAGAGGAGAAACTAAGGCTAGACAGAAGGTTCATGGCTGAACTGATACTTGAACTGTGCAATTTCTAGCTCACAAGTCTTCTTCTAAAGCATCACTCAACACCAACCCTTTTCTGAATGGCTCACCGTTAGGTTCTCAAATTTCCGGAACAGGTTCTTAAATTTCCCTGGAAGTTTCTGGAAAAAGAAGAGAGAAAGAGAAAATTCAGAGACGGAGGGAGGGAGAAAGAGATATCCAAAACGACAAGAATGGGCTTCACAACTGAACAAAACTCAGTACATCTTATTCAGCCTGGCTACTCCTATATGATTTACATGGGTTATTCTAAGTGGACAGAGGGGTCCCAATTGTCCTTTGTGCAAAATACAGGTTTGTACCTTTACTGCTCTGCCCACTGTTTATGCTGCTATTAATTGTTAATGTTGTTATTAATAGCTTATTTTAAATTAATTTTAATTGTAATGCCTTTAATTCCATTTTTGGGAGGGGGATATTGTAATATTATATTAAGTATTGCATGTAGGATGTTTTAATTATGTTAGCCACTTTGATTGTTTTATTACAAAAAGCGGTGTACAAATAAAAGTTTTATTATTATTTATTATGGTAGCTATAGTAGTATCAGTGCAATAAGCACATAGTGTGCAAGGGCCCTGGATGTGGGCAGTTAGATACCCATGGCACCAGCAGATTAAGACAATATGGCCTGGGGTGTCAGAGTATATACTGTACACTTCCATGTGTTTATCAATATAACCCATTTAGCAATAGTTTATGGTTTAACCAGTTTAACAAGAGCATCTCCCATTGCCCTGTGGTAACCTCCTTGTTCGTTTTGGGATGGATGAACCAACTGAGCAAACGACACCAAACAGGATTTGTTTCCTGGACTGAGTCATCTGAGATGTTGGTGTTTAACTAGTCCAGATGTGCAGCTTCTTTGGGAGAGAGATCACTTATGCAATGACTCACCTGACAACAGGCACTGCCCTCAATGCCCAAAGGTGTGGCATGTTCATTTCATATAGAAAAGAAACCCCCAGATGGTTTCATCCTAAAATGTGCTTTGAACTATTGTGACATTTAATTTTCTTTAACCTTTTCCATACTTCTTTTACATTTTATGAAGTACCCAATGCGGCTTATGAAAATGCAAAGGTATTTTTAAAGCACAGCAATTAAATCAATATGACTACAAATCTAGAAGAACATTAAGATTGCTTTGCTGGACCTGACAAGATCCCCTGAATCCAGCACTCTTCTTCTAATATCAGCCGGATGCCAGAGTCCCTAGCTTTGGTATACAAATTATGGCTTTTCTTCCATATCCACGGATTTTTATGGATTCAACCATCCATGGATTGAAAATATATTTTTTTTAAATTCCAAAAACAAGCCTTGATTTTGACATTTTATAGTGGGCCCTTGGTATCTGCTGGGGTTTGGTTCCAGGCCCCCCCCCTGTGGACACCAAAATCCACGGATGCTTAAGTCCCATTCAATACAATGGCATTGGAAAATGGGGTCCCTTATATAAAATGGCAAAGTCCAGGTTTGCTTTTCAAACCACTAGGACCACATTGGCAAACAAAGTGAAGCTGAAACAGGCACAACCAGCACCATAAAATCATGTCCAGAAGCAAAGCAGCTGCCCTTTCAACTGAAGACAAGAAAATGTACAAGTATATTAATATAGTGGTACATTATCTGCTAATGTCTTTCCTTTTAGCCAACCGTTTTCTGCAGGTTAGCATTCTCTGAAGGTTAGCATAACGCTTCCAGGTTGGCATTCTCTGAAGATGCCAGCCACAGATGCTGGCGAAACGTCAGGAATAAAGTCTTATAGAACATGGCCATATAGCCCGAAAAACCCACAAAAAACCTATGCATGCCGGCTATGAAAGCCTTTGACTTCACAGTTTTCTGCAGTGTTTACTCAAAAGAAAATCTTATTTAGCAATGGTCTATCCCAGGCTTCATGTGATTGAGCTTGTGAAGATATACAAGAAGAGAGGTCTCTTTAGTATGTTGGCCTCTGAGCACCAAGTGCCAACTAAATCCAAGGTGAAACACAGCCAGCATAATGCACCAAGCAAAAGGCAGAGCACCACAGCCTGAGTCCTTGCCATGAACCCACCACTGGGATCATCCCTGAGAGAATCTTGTTGCTTCCAGAAGCTGGGATGCTTCTTGTTTATCTCCCTGTACAGTGATGACCCAGTTTGATGGAAGAGATTATGTGAAATTATAGGGAGGAGCACAACAAATGTAGGGGGGGGAAGGTTTTGACAAAATACATGCATCCACAATTCCTGATAAGCAAGAAATATGGCTATTACATAAGGACTGAAAGCACAGAGTGAACGAAGAAGTGTGGGTGGATATAAGAGACTGAAAGACACAAAAGAGAAAGACAGAACAAGTATGTGCATATATATTTGTTTATATGCCAGACAGAAAAATGTATCAACAAGTTCTGGAAAAGTAAATCCAACATGCACACTAATATCAGAGCTGTCAGACTATTGCATATCCTTGCTTGTTGCAGTTTACAATGGATTCTATATTGTATACTTTTTATTGCCAAAAACGTTTTTTTGCACACACACAAACCCCAATTTTTTTGTACAAACAAATTTTTCACATAAAAACTATTAATCTAAAAATGGGAAAAATCCTATGTGGTTGGTCATTTTCTTGATAAAGTATCTTAAGTATTGAGACACCCCTTTCAACTGAAGACAAGAAAATGTACAAGTATTCTTTGCATCTGTATTTCACACAGCCATTAATAAGGTGCTACATTATCTGCCGATGTCTTTCCTTTTAGGCAACAGTTTTCTGCAGTGTTTACTCAAAAGAAAATCTCATTTAGCCATGGTCTATCTCAAGGATAATTGAAAGCTTTCTGTTTGCAGGGTTTGGCCAGTTTTATTGCTTCTTGTTGAGCATGGCTGGGACCTTAGTAATGAAGAGCCTCTTCGGAGCTGCTGCCACACTATCAAATTAATACAGTTTGATACCGCTTTAACTGTCATTGCTCCATCCTATGGAATCCTAGGATTTGTACAGTGGGGCCTTGCTATCCACAGGCTTGCCATCTGTGGATTTAAGCATCCATGGATGGCAAGCCCCATTGTCCCCAATGGTAGTGTGTGCACACAGCTACTGGTGTGGCCACATGTCACATTGCCATTAAAAACAATGGCATTTAAGGTCCCACATTTCTTTGTATCTGTGGTGTATGTGTGTCCAGAATGGATCCCCTGCAGATACGAAGCTCCGACTGTAATTTGTTATGGTACCAGCGCTCTTTGACAGAGAAGGCTAAATATTTCATAGATCTACAGATCCCTGATTTCCATAGCATTGAGCCATGGCATTTAATGCAGTGTAAAACTGCATTAATTCTGCAGTCCAGATGCAGCCTTACTTGCCCCTTAGTAATAATTTTTTTCTTAGGAGTGGCTTTAAATATTGATTTCATTTGATTATTTTCTTTATAATTTTTATTAAGCAAAATAATAGAAGGAAATTGATTGTTAACATCTTCCTATCACAGGAACAGTACTGACAATAAGCCCTACCAAATAAGAGAGCAGTTTAAAGGGGGTAGTTATAACTGCACTCTCACTTGGGAATAAAGCACAACAAATTCAGTAGGACTTACTTCTGAAAAGACAGGTGTAGCACTGATGTGTAAGCATTGCAGAGGATGTTTAAAGTACCATTAAGAGGCTATTTATCAGCAATTGTTTATAAGCAATTAACTGGGCTGCACCTGTAAATAGGATTCTTTCTATTAAAGAAATGATAGAATTTAAAAATCTCAACAGCCTGTCCACAATGATGATGTCGTTTATTTAAAATATGGATAGATCACCTTTCATCATACTAGATTCAGCTAGTGTGCAGGCATAAAAGAGCAATAAAATAAACCACAAGTGGTAAACATGATGGATAACATAAACTTGAAGCAAACTATTAACTCCTTGATACATTAACATAGATGAAAATGTCTAGGTAAATGTCATTTTCTGTGCAAAAATACAGTGTGTGGATTTTACACAGAAGTCATCCCAAACTGCAAACAAATATTTAGGTATGTTTTGAACCTATATGTAGCTCCTCCCTATTTTCCACCAGACCTTCTCCATTTGTAACCAGATAACAAACAAGTAGATCCAATGAGAACTAAGGATATATTACAGTTTCAGACCTGGCTACACGACATGCAAGGACTGCAGATTTCAGTCTCAAAAAAGATTTAAACGTCAACTGAAATCTCCTGACACCTCCCTCAGAGGCTAATTCTCCTTCTGTATAGATCACTCCATCCTTAGCAGCTAGTTTTAATACCTCTCATTACCAACAGGTCTCAACTTCTTGTATTTTAAAGCAGGATGCTTCTAGTTTATAAAACAAAGATGGAAAAATCTTGATACCCTCAGACATTTATCCTTTACCATCTTTTGTCATGTTCACCCAAATTTTTAAAAATAAAACTCAAAGACGGAGCACAGGGGGGAAAGCAATTCAAAACTCAACCTGTATATTAATATCTAAAAAGATTTACTCAGAGGCAAATGCCACTGAATTCAATGGGACATACTCTCTTGGATTTAGAACCTTCAGAGGAGACTCTGGTTTGGATGATGTAACCATCTAAAGCAGGATGAATGGTGATAAGGAGCTGAGCTTTTTCTGTGGTGGTTCTGGAAGTCATTGCCCAGAGAAGCTGGTCTTGCAGGTTCTTGAGAGTAGCAGTTGGGATGTCATGTGGTTTCCTTGGTTTGTTTTCTCAAAATTAGTTTTGTTTTGTTTTTCCTTGCATCATTTTTATTATAATTATTATATCTGCTTCCTGCCGCAGGGCTTACTGTTAGACAACTTGGCAAGATACAGCTTTAAAAACAAATACAGACATTTGTAAATCCTTGGGAGAAGAGCCTTTGCAAGACTGTAGAACTAGATGTTTCTCGGTTTTAAAATTTGGACTGGAAAATTAATTTTTGAACATCTCTCAAGATCCCTCCAGACAACACAACTACTGGCATGCTGGCTGGGGGACTCTGGTAAACTATAGTCCAAAAGGAACCATGTAAACTCTGGTAGAGATTACACACAGCAATACCCCTCACAGACATATACCAATAGATTAGGATCTTTCCATCTTCATATTCTTACCTCCCAGGTGAGACGCAAGCGACTGACAGGTGCATTGTTGAGCCCTATAACCACAGCGTAGAATGTTAACATATCCTGGTTCTGTTTACATCTGTGAGAAGGCAAGAAAGGGGCATAGTTAATAACTAAGGTAGAAGAAGGCTCAAGCTTGAAAAGCCGCCACCAATTTCACCACTCCTAGGCTTCACATGAAGGCTGCTGCCTTTTTGCCTAACAGAAGCATTGTATGTTTCAAAAGCTACAAGGAAGACAGAAATCAAGTTCAGCTTTTATTCCATTACAGGAATGCAGTGAGGTGGAAGAGCTATCAGTGAAACGTGTTTGAAAACCACAGCCTTATATCCTACTTGTCAAAAAAGCTGCCTTACTCTGTCCTCATTCGTTGTTCCCATCTGCTGCTTCAAGTGTGTGACCAGTGAATGCAGGCTGCATTCAATATTTGGCAACTGGCAAACCCATGAGTGCCCATTGTTTGGCTTCCTGCTGCCAATGCAGACGTGGGAAAGGAGTGATTTGCCAGCAGCTAATTTCATCAGACAACAGCAAGGTCCCTATATTTGAGGACAACCATTTGTTGACCAGGAATTTGTAAGCTTTCTGACAGATTTTTCTAATTCAGTTTATAGCATCTAAGGTCCCTAGTTTATTTTGGAACTAAATGTCTTGTAATTAGCAATGCCTGAAGAAAGAAGGGGAGACTACTGTACTAGTGTCTTTAATTACATCCACAAGTTTTGGCTCCTGAATCATTACTAATTTTATAGCAATAACAATAGCAAGTACATTTCTATACCACTTATCAGTGCATTTAAGCACTCCCTAAGCAGTTTACAGTGTGTCAGACAATTGCCCCCAACAAGCTGGGTACTCATTTTAGCAACTTATGGAAGGATGCAAGGCTGAGTGGACCCTAGAGCCCTGCCTGAGATTGAACACACAACCTTGTGGCTGTGAATGTTTGCAGTACCAGCATTTAACCACTGTGCCACCAATTGTAGCCAAATTGTGGCACCCTATGCCACTAAGGGGCCATTGCAGAATCTCTGTCCCTGTCATAATCCAAGCGTGGATAATTAGTGTTCATAACCTATTCCAACTGGTTTCCAAGAACATGTCACAGTTATGCTGTTCAGCATATTCCACTCCAGCCACAAACCTTTCTGCTACAGCTTAATACACACCTTTTGTGTAAAAAGCAATCCGGGAAAGGAAGTCCAAGCAAGAATGCAGGTGCCATGAGTTATTCAAGTTGGCCAGGGTGATAGTATCAAAACTATAACGTCACTAACTGTTAGTGCTGAGGGAGTCACAGGATGAAGATGAGAATGAGGATGGAGGTGTACTGAAATGCAGGGAAAATGTAGACAGGCATTTCCAATGGCTGGAGAAAACAAGAGTAGAGCAAAGGGAAGACAGACAAGAAAAACTTGCAGTTTCCTTATAGAAGGGCCATTTGGCTGATAAAAACTTTGGGCAACATCATTGTAACAGCTTTCTTCTTTTGGAAAAGCATACACTTCAGTGTAGATACACAAAACAATTGAAAACTGGCCAAAAGCTGATTACATACCATCTATAACCACACAGCAAAGTGATTGCCTATATAGCCATGTGGGGACTAATAAAAGCATAATGTGTTTTCAAATCTTGCACTGAAAAACAGTTGGAAAGAAAGTCTTCAGATATATTGTTATTAAAAAAAATGTAATCCTGTAGTGCCTTTGAGATTGAGAGTCCATCTATATTACTGCTACTGATGTTGATATGATTATTATTCCCACCATCCTCCAAGTGTAATTAGACTCCACCAATGGATAAATGGTGCCCTGAGGAATTATGGTGCACCTCTGCATATACACCATAAGTACATGCATGTGTAGGTGCATTTTCTGCTTATAAAACTAATAAAAATCAAATTCTTACACACAAAAATATGCATTCTATTATATGTAGAAATTATATAAACTAAGTAAATTTGGATGACTTGTTCTGCAATTTTCTCTCTTACTGCAATGTACCTAAGCACCTATATGCTTTAGAATTCTTGGTTCAGCCCCACTTTCTGTAATTTGGTAGTCTCATTCAACATGAAGAAGCTTATTATAACTACCCTGCCACTGACTGCATACCATAACAAAGTGTTTGCTCTTTCAGGGATGTGTAGCACTCCCCTAAGCAAATCTAAGGAAGGTCCAAAATACATTGCAGAAATAATCCAGTTTGAGACCACTTTAACTGCCCTGGTTCAGTACTAGGAAATCCTAGGATTTGTAGTTTATTGTGGCAACACAGCTCTCTGACAGAGAAGGCTAAATGTCTCACAAAACTACATTTCCCAGAATTCCCTGGCACTGAGCCTGGGTAGTTAAAGCAGTCTCAGACTGGATTATTTCTGTAGTGTGTTTTGGACCGAAATGTTTTTTATCTGTCTAATTCCAAGAAAGAAAACTTCTTAGTATTTCTTTGAAACAATCTAACTGATTAATCTATACTTGCACTATCAGTCTTAAATTGCTTCCAGGATATAGCCCTTTATTACTGTTAAGACACTGCACTTCTGTAGTCAGTTAGAAGCAGTGGTTTCATATGTGGTCAGGGTTGTTTGATTTTTTTACACACTGGCCCAAGAGAGGAAAATCCAGACTATTCAATGGCCTGCTGCAAAAAACTTGTCCAGCGCTCTGCAGATAAAATCACTCAGATCCACTCTGACTCGGATGCTGTACTTGATACAGATCCAGTGGGTGTAATTTTGGCCACTCTTTGTTTGATGACAATGGATACTTTTCAGTTTGTGCAACCTCAGGATGTGGGCAGGATTCTTGGAGAGATGAGAGCCACTGCATGTTTTCGATCCTTGCATTAGATCCTTAGATCCAGGAAATGTTATTTCCTGGCTCATTAAAAAAGCTAGAGGAGAACTGGCTGAGTGGGTAGAGGGAGTGATTAACGTCTCCCTAAAACAAGGAAAAGTTCCATTATAAAACCGTTACTACGGAAGCTCTCATTGGATCCCAGCATTCTGGAGAATCATCAGTCAGTCTCTAAACCCATTTTTAGACAAGTTCCTGGAACATGTGGTGGCCTTCCAGCTCCAGTGATTTCTGGATGAGACAGTTTATCTAGATCTATTTTAATTTGGTTTTAATTTAGTCACCTTTCTGGAGGGAGTGTGTGTCTGTGTTGGTTCTGCTGGACCTCTTGGCAGCTTTCAACACCATCAGCCAGAAAGTGGTGCTGGGGGGCTCCTGTTCATTCTCCTGGTTGTTGGCCTGTAGGGTCTTTCAGGTCTCAGTTCTATCCTGCATGTTATTTAACATATACAGGAAACTACTGGGAGTGGTTATTTGGAGTTTTGGGTTTCTGTGCCATCAGCATGCGGATGACATCCAACTATATTATTGCTTTCCACCACCAGCCAAGGAAACTGTTTTGGTACTAAACCAGTGCCTGTCATCAGTAACAGATTCTCTTCCCAGAGAAATTAGACTGACACCTTCCCTACTGGATTGAAGGAGGGTGAACAAATGGAAACTTAAACCAGACAAAATGGAGGTGCTCCTGATGAGTGGAAAGGCAGATCAGTGAGTAGGGATTCAGTCTATTCTGGATGGGTTTACACTCCCCCTTTAAATGCAAGCCCATAGCTTGGGTGTGATCCTGAATTCATCTCTGAGCCTGGAAGCTCAGGCTCAGTGGTGGCTGGGAATGGATTTGCACAGTTAAAGCATGTGTGTCAGCTGTGCCTGTTCCTTGAGAGTCACATCTGGCTTCAGTGACACATGCCTTAGCTACATCTAAGTTGGATTACTGTAACACACTCTACAAGGGGCTGCCTTTGAACAGTGTTTGGAAACTTCAACTGGTCCAAAGAGCTACAGCCAAACTATTAACTAGGACTGGCTGCAGGGAACACACAACTCCCTTATTGCAACAGTTTTGCTGGCTGCTGGCTCATTTCTGGGCACAATTCAAAGTGCTGTTTTTGACATATAGTACCCTATATGGCTCAGGTCCAGGTTATTTGGAAGATTGTGTTGTCCCTTATAAACTAGCCATGTTTTGAGATCTGTTGGGGAGGCCCTTCTCTCTGCCCCATCACCCTCAAATGTGCATCTGATGGAAACATAAGAGAGGGCCTTTTCAGTGGCAGCCTCCAGACTCTGGAACTCTCCCACCAAAGAAGTCTGACTGGCATCCTAACTACTTTCTTTTCATGGCCAAGTAAAATTCTTACACACAAAAATCTGCATTCTATTATACGTAGAAATTATATAAATGAAGTAAATTTCAATGACTTGTTTTGCAATTTCCTCTCTTTCTGCAAGGTACATAAGCTCCTATATGCTTCAGAATTCTCTTTTGACAGGTATTTGATGAGTAACTGCATAAGGCCCACTTCACCTAAGCAATGAACTGGATCCTGCTAATTGTTGCTGGTGTGTGAGTAATGATATATGTTCTAATCTGTGTTTAATTTTGTTTTAACTTTTGTATTTTGTGAAATTTTAATAATGTGTCTTTTCAACTTGCTGTTGTCCTGAACTGGGAAAAAGTCATGACAGAAATATAAATAGCAAAAGAACAATAATATTAATATGGCACTTGTTACTACATGATAAATGTCATTCTTGCAGTCAAGACCCTTTTGCAATGTTTGCTGAGAAGTCCTGTTCAGCACAATTAACTTGCAAATTTAATTAGAAGCTTTCTTTTTGCAGCTCCTGTTTCTAACTGCTTCTAAATTAAACAGTTCCTGTTTTCCATGCAGATGAATGAGTTACTAGCCTTGTCTCATTCTACCCTTTTAAATGCAAATCAGGATCATTTTACTATAAAGAGAAAGAGAAAGAACAATGTCAACTAGTAATTAATGCACCCAGACAAGAAACAGGACAGATAAAATGTTAATTCATTATTATAGCATCAATAATGCAGCCTTTGCTGAACAGAAAGCAGTAAGAGGCAATCTTCCCTCCTCCATCCCCCCCCCCTTTTTTTCAGAGGAGAAAGCTTCTATTTCAAGCGACAAGGGAATTTTAAGGGACAAACCTCAACTGCTCTTTGCCAGTATACACTGGACATACTGAACTGTATTTTTCAAGTAAAACAAAGACCCTATGTCTGAAAGATGACAGGAGAACAACACAGAAAGCATTGGTATGCAGTTGGCTGGTAATGACATTTTACAGAGACTTCAGACAAATAAAGTGTGTGAGCAAGGGACTGCAATTCCACCTAAGTGGCTAGTAAGGTAGCACCCCTAAACCGATAGTAGCTTTAGAGGAGATCAGGAAGAGACTATGCCAACCCTAAACATAAGGGCAGTGATGGAGGCAAAGTGAACTGCAGTCTCACTTTTACAATGCAACAATTATTCTCTTCTCCCTGCATTTATCTAACAGCCCACAATTGAAACAAGCTCACCAAACTGAACAACAGTTTTCTCTGCTGACAACATTATCTTCAGAAAGGGTATATTCTTTCCAGCTGCATCTTTCTGGAAGCTCTCCACAGAGTTTCAGATGAAAAATGTCATGAAAACCACAGTGAAATTTTTTGGGAGGGAGCAGAGGGGAACTTTGGAAGAGTGGTGGGAAGATTCAGGGCAGCAAAAGTGGGGTCCAGGAATGAAATGTAACCTACGCACTACATTTTACCCATTCATGAATTAGAGTTTCCTTTCTCTGATGGTAATTCAATAAATGAATGCTATCTACTTGTGACTGCAAGTGATGTCTCTGTCTGAAAAGAAAACCAGTCCCACATCTGGCCAATCAGCAAAGCAACAACCATAACAACCCTGAGTGCATTTTTACATTTAGAATCACTACAAAAGCTTGGTAACAGTTTTTTCACTGTCTGATAAGAGATTGCTCTGTTATAAAGCCAAAGCTTTGTGCATTATGTTGTGTAGAAGCAAAACAATTTACAAAATGACCACATATAGTAGTTGAAGCAGAATTCAGCTTCCTGAATTTTTAATAAAAAAACATTCTAGGCCTTATGCATGAATAGTTCCCCCTCAAAACTAAGAAAGCAAACTCATAACTGAAATGAGACTTCTACTGTCAGGACTCCAGCATTCTGCAAAGATCATTACCGTATATACTCATGTACAAGTCTATCTCATGTATAAGTTGTGGGAAGGTTTTAGGTTCTTTCAGGACATTTCTAAGCAGTATTACTGTATTGACCCATATGTAAGTTGACCCAGGATTTTAGGGTCAATTTTTGGGCATAAATTTCTCAACGTATAGTCAAGTATATATGGTGATCACTTCCATAACTAAAGAAAGGAACAAAAACTGACCAAATTAGTGAAAATTGCAGAATAAATTATATAAAAAGAAAAAAACTACAGATGATTGAATTAAATTCACATGACTAGGAGAGAGATACATCTTTAAGCAGTCACCAATGGCCAAATCTTCATAGGAGTTGAAGCTGATATATAGCAGAAAGGAACCATGACATGCAACACTCACACTGCTGCAATCTTGATGAACTTCTTGAGCAGGTGGGCCCGCTTCCCCACGGATTCGCAGAGTAGCACCTCAGTGGCCACCCAGTGCTGAACCTCACTGCACCGCTGAAGCAGCAACTCCAGGTTGGCTGTCTCTCGCCGGCCTCGTTCTCCATGGAACACATAGTCCACAAATTCCAGCTAAAATTTGGATGGAAGAAAGAAAAGTCAGTAACCAGCATGACCTCCCCATGCCTGGCCTGAAGACAAGAGACTCCCCTCCTTACCTTACAACCACAACAACAAGCCCATCAATCCATTTAATAGATAATAACGATTGCCACAGCTCTTTGAGACAGAGGTCTAGTTCTCATTCAGAAGATAAACCTGTGTTTGAATATACTATTTCAGGATGCACAAGCAGGGCTTTCCAGGATATTCTGCTGCCTGTGCATGTCACCTTCTTCCCTATTCTATATATACAGAACCTGATTGGATTGTCAGTTGAATCATGCATCTTTACTGAGGCTGAAAAAGGATTCTACACCACGTTTGAGGATAGCAGACTAGTTTAGTGGGGACAGAGGAGGACACTGGCAGACTCTCTCTTCCAAGAAAAAGGAACAGCTAGAAATCTCGTCCCAACGTCTCTGGCCTGAGGCAGATGCCTCATTCTGACTAATGGTATAGCAGCCTTATACAGAATGGCAAGTGTCCTTCTAACTGAATGCTCCTTCCAACCAAGGAAGAAAATTGCATTTACATAGAAATCTAAATGACAAGGAGAAAGAGTCTAACCTAGTCTTTTCTCCTGTTATACTAATCTTTTAATCCACAATGAGGTATTTTAAAAATATATAGAGGAATTTTCAGTCAAGTGAGACTCCACCTGTAAGCTGAAGGTGAAAAATGAGGACAAGGCCCACTGGACAAAATCTCTCTCTGCTTCTGAAAGCTGATTCAAAAGTTCAAGAATGACACATATTACAGTCTACATTCCAAAATTCCTGTGTCTGAACAGGTATACTGAAATGAACTCTTGGTTAAAGAATGGCATGTCCCCATTCCACAAACGTACACATGAATCTTACTTAGACACTAATGGGAGAATAGTGTCCTCCGCGGCATCTGGGGACATCTTAAGGGATATAGAGCAGTTTGCCTGGCGCACCCAGACCCAACATGTTGCTGCAATTTATCACCACCACTTCCTAGCATCTGCTGCCTGAACTAATTGCCTGAATCTGCCTAATCTGCTGTCCTGTTCTGGTCTGAGCTAGATTTGAATACAGGACTCTTCACTCCAAGTTGTAACAATTTTTTCCATTATGATGCTCTTGAGTCAGGGATTGGATAATAACATTTAGTCCAGCTGTTGAACCTTCAAGGAGATCACACATCTGGTTCTTAAATTCTCTCCATTCTTTCCTAATCTACAAAGCTCTCTAAACTTCCACCCCAGTTCCCACTTCTTCACTCAAGAGTTACCAGACAGTTTAGGCTCTCTTACCTCATGGACACAGCGGAATAATTCCCAATGGAAGGCTGTGAGGTGATTTGCCACATCTTCAGCTTCAACACGATGAATCTCTGTGTCACCTGGAGACACCTGAATTTCATCAGGGAGAGGAACCTAGATAACAGGCCAAATTTGTTAGGAAGAGAAAAATGTAAAAGTATGATGTGAAGTGAAAAGGGTAGAAGTGTTTATAGAGCTGAGGGGGAGAAAAAAGATGTTTCTAGTAATTGCAGTATTCTTAATCCATGGATGCATTTAACTGCAAGAAACCTTTCTTTCACACTACACAATTAAAACACAATGATCCCACTTCCATCCTATGGAATCATTGGGTTTGTAGTTGAACCCCAGGATGCAGCCACAACCATTAAAGTGGACGTGTAGTGCTATAATTGTGTAGTGTAAAAGTGACCAGGAAATGCAAATGCTTATACTGTACCAGTGAATTGACTGGCACAGCATTCAAATTACAGAAGCTTTAACTAGGCTTCTGCTCTGCCAGCCAAGAGACTAATACAGAAAAGCAAAAATCCCAAAGCTTGGAAAAGTTGCTTTTTGGACTGAAGTTCTCAGAATCCCATTGGCCATTCTGGCTGGGATAGTGGAGGGTTAGGGTTAGGGTTCACAAAGAAAGTAACTTTTAAAAGCTCAAGAAAAAGGAACTCACTCACCAGTGATGGAAAAGATTCCTTAGTACAGGCAAAGAGATGGCTGTTTATCCCCAAGGTTGTGAAAACACACTCTTCATTTGGCTGTAGCACAGACTTCTCTGGGATTCAGGAAAAAGTAATAGTTAATTGAAAGATCTGAGCTGTCAGACTCCTTGCATGAATTTCCAAAAATATTTTCAATGGAGGATTTTGGTCTATAGTTTTTGCTTCATAATTAAGGAGTCTCTGAGAGAATTGTCACTCAAGCCCCCTCCATCATTTTCTGCTACAGAAAGTGGTCTGGATTGTGTAAGGCAAGTTTCAGAACAGTTGCTCATGTTAGTCTGCTTCATCCAAACATCCTGGAGAATTCTAACTGATTTGCTGGAAGTCTGATGGCTGGATAGTCCTGCTTGTAGCTGTGATCTTAATTTTAGGATCTTTCCAGTCATAAAATGAACAACTCTTCCATACACATACACTCACTCTCCTACCCCACAACCTACAATGCAAGTACAGGAAAAACAAACAGCAGAAACTTGACTTTCCCAAACTTCTTATACTGAAAGCACATGTCAATTACATTGAGCACTAATTGTCCATGATGTGCTTTTAATTAATTGCTGCACTCTCATTAATCCAGATTGTCTGAGTCTTAAAATGTCTGCAGCCCCTTGTCAGCACCAAGTAGGGTTGCCACTTTTTCCTGTGCCTTTGCTCTTTTAATAGCGACTTGTTCAACAATAATTTGGCTAGCAAAGCTATTCACCCAAGAAAAACCAGTAAAACTTTCAAGCTTCAGAAAAGCTATACCTGCTACATTTTTGCACGTCAGGCTGCTGCTAGAAGTTGAGGGCCTTGGGCCAATGAAAAAGATGGCAACCCAAGTGCCATTTCAAACCAATTAAGAATAGCAACAACAATGCAAAATTGCTGTTCCCCTGTCTCTCTGACAAGATTTAATGTACTGGGAGCAAAGTATTCTCTGATCTTCTGTTTTCTTAGGTTGACATTTTATAAGCCTCAGGGTTGCAGAAAGGGAACAGAAGGCAGAGAAAGGATTTCTCTTAATTTGTCCTCACCCAAGCCTCTGTGAGATAGTTACCTCCTGACGATGCTACAGCCACCAGGAGGAGAGCCTCCTCCCGTGAAGGTTGTTCATCAGAATACTGGAGCTTCTCTGTCACTGAGGTGAGGATGTCCTGCACAGAGGCCGAGAGACGGCTGCGGATTGTGACGTAGGAGTGGTCGGGCATGTAGACACGGCAGAAAACTAGAAAAAAGAGAGGGCCAAAAGGCTAAAAGCTGGAATTTTTAGTTAGGTGGGGACAACAATGATTGATTCATATCAACTGCTATCAGTGTCTCCCAGCATCCAACCATGCCAGGAAGTCAACAAATGAAATTTGAAGAAAAGCCAAAATAATTCTGTAACATGGAGGGGAATGGGATGGAATTCAGACTCCTCTGGTCCACTGATCCTTAAACCTTTGAGGATTCATCACATATCTTGAATAACTGGCTTGTGGCAGTGTTGCATTCTACCAGCAAAAAGTGATAGCCTTCCCTCACAGATGCAGGTAAATAACTTTACCAAGTTGTGGCCCAGCTTCCAGCGGTAGAAGGTTGCTGAGAATGCTGAACCTCCCTGGTCTGGAATTGGCAGAATAATATTATTGTCTTCCAGTAATGAAGCTGATCCTGAAAGCTGAAGATGGCCCCTAAAATTCTGCTCAGTCAGGGTCCAGCATCCTTAAACAGCTACCGCAATCACACTATCCCATCAAGATTAATAGGAATGTTCTGCTCATCAAATCAGATATCCACAAGAGCATGAAAAGACCTCACTGGCTTTGGCTGTCAGCTCTCACATTCTCTTTGGCTGGATATCTATCAACTTGCACACATTACAAATGGTATATGGCTTTTAAAAAAAAAGTCCAAGTCAAATTTTAGCAACCAGGTATAGATTTAATTAATAATATACTTTTATCCAGTCCCCAAATCTTTTGGTAGGATGAGCTTTAGTCCAGTTAACAAAAACATCTTTTAACTTGTACTTTGTTGATGTTCTGTGCCTTCAAATTGACTCTGACTAACAGCAACACTATCATACGGTTTTCTTGGCAAGATTTGTTACAGAGGGGGTTTGCCATTATCTTCCTCTGAGGCTGGGAGAGTATGACTTGCTCAAGGTCACCCAGTAGGTTTCCATGGTTGAAACCCAGTAGATTTCCATTCAAACTCTGGTCTCCAGAGTCCTAGTCCAACACTCAACCCGTTATACCATATTAACTCCAAAAACTGTGAGATCTGGCTTCCATTTTTTGTTTAAATTTTTCAAATGAAAACCTGTCTAGCTCCCTTCATAGGTCATCCACCAAGGTGTCCAAAGCTGCCTCTTTCCCATGATCAGGCCTGAAGCCAGACTGTAATAGATCTAGATAATCAATTTCCTCCAGGAAATTCTGAAGCTGGGATGCCATCACATGTTCCAGACCCCCGCCCAGAAAAGGAATATAGGACACTGGCCAATAGTTATCCAGTGTAGTTGGGTTCAGAGAGATTTGGTTTTTTTTGGGTAAGGGCCTCTCTACACTACAACTTTGCTCCTTTCTGTGGGTGTCCAGCTCCTAATCACTCTTGTTTAAGGCATTTGGTCACAATTCAAAGGTAGAATGCCTGTTCTACATGTAAAAGGTCTTCCTGTAAGGAGAAAAACTTGTATGAAATGATAATGGAGAACTACTACCAAATGTTGTAGCCAATACTGGGGTACATAAATGGTCTCACGCCTACATATTTTTACTTAGTTAAAGTGCAGTTGACAGCCTGTTATCCTGCAAATGTCACTGGACAGTAAAGTCCAAGGTCCAACATCACTGGCTACACAGGCTGAGACTGAAGACTGCAGTCCAACAACCTGGAAGTCCACAAGGTGGCCACAACTAATTTAAAGATAAATATTTGAGAATGAAATTAATTAGCACCTTCCCCATTGAATTCATCAGACCTTGAAAGACAATCTAAGTCTGAATTTACCACCACTGTCATCACCACCCAACTGTCTCTTTCCAATAAGGATAGGGGTGTCCCTGCCAATGCAATAAGACCTTCTCCACTGTCTAAGCTAACTAGAGCAGTTGGGAGAACGGTGTGTTCCTCCCAATATCACACCCTTTTCATCTCTGCTTTAGTACTCACTTTCATCTGACCCACGGAAAGCAACCCGTGTCTGAAGGCACGAATCGATGCGCCGGAAATGCCTGAAGAGGGGTTTTACTTGTTTGCTGGGAGGATGGCTTTCTTCAGTCACCCTGTAGACAGAAGGCAACATTTAGAAGCCAGAACATGACTAGGCCATTCCAGCTGCAAACTGAATCATGTTTTTAGAGAAGCAGAAAATGGATATAGTTCTGAGAGAACATGCCCTCCAACATTTCACAGATGAAGACTGGGGAAGATGTAGCCATGCAACAACAGACTGAAGTCAAGAAGGGACATGTTATAAAGAATACACAAGCGAGGAGAAACTGGATTGGTTTTCTTTTGCCTGAGTCTAGTGGAAAGAAGAAGACACCACAAAACCCCTTCTCCTTCCTGCTAAATTGACTGCAAACTACTTTTTTCACTTTGAACTCAGTTTGCAGCAACTGAAATAAACTGAGGTCAAAGGGGGAAAGTGGGAGGTGGAGGGTATGGAGAAGTTAAGCATTTTTTTTAAAAAATGCAATTTTGATGCATGGTAGTGTGAACCTAAGGCAGTTGTGGAGCTGGCTCTTGCTTACTGTTATAGCAAGGCATTCCAATGGGATGGCCATTATTCAAACATTTTGGAGTTCTCCTTTAGGTTGCTGCTGTTTAATAGGATGGGCTCAGAAGGCTTCAATTCTGGCAGGCCTTACTAACTTTCAGGTTTGTGCCTGCATCCCTTCCTGAGGGATCAAGGAAAATTCCAGAACAGTTCAGTTAAATTTATGTTTCTTAAGATGCCTCTGTGCTACAAGTTTGATAGGACCTGAACTGTTATAGCCCATTCTAAGGAATCATGGGATTTATAGTTTAGTAGAGGCTTAGAATTCTCTGTTAGAGAGCTCTAGTATACTCTCCTGTACTATACCTCCCAAATGTATTCATTGATTCTTCTTCTCAAGATACCATGAACAATAGTTCTGGAGAGTACACCAGGGTCTTTCGCAAAGGAGTCAAAGTACTGTACCTCACCAGGATTCCTTATGATGGAGCCATGACAGTTAAAGTGCTATCAGACTGATGTAATGATATAGTACAGATACACTTGTAAAGTTAGTTGTTGATCTGCGTTTCAAGATATTTTAACTAAATGGTTGTTATTGAAGACATGTGTATAGGCCAAATTCCAAAGTTGCCACCCAGTATTAAGGTACCAATACTGTATGATAAAAAACAAAAACACTCCCTCCACTGAGGCACTTCCAGGTCTTATTACTCATCCATGCTCCAGCCCTCTACTGTAGGACAACATTAGCATCCTACCTGCTTCAACAGGGAAGGAGCCCATTCCCATTACACAATAATAGTGTTATTATGCCACTTTATTCCATGTTTGCACCTCATGGAATCCTAGGATATGTAATTTAGGAAGGGGCATGCTTACAGAATTATCAGCCAGGGTGCTCCAATGCCTCACCAAACTACAACCCCAAGGATTCCATAGGATCCAGCCAAGGAAGTTCAAATGAAATTAAAGCACTACAATTGTTCAGTGTGAATGAGCCCAGGGAAAGCAAATTAACAACAGATTCAGGAAAGAACAAGGCTAGTAGGCCTTCCCAGCCAAAGCAATGTCCTCTGTTGCATCCATACCATTAAAGGTATATCTAAGTTGTTAAGGTTGCAAGATGGCAACCTTTTATCTCCCTCAGTTTAAAGTCCTTAGAAGCACAATCACTAAAAGCATAAACTAGAAACAGGAACAACCACCCTAGTTCTAATCTCTGTTTTCCTATGAACTTGCTGGGTGGCCTGCTGAAAGCCACTATGTCTCTGCTCCAGTTCTCACGCCTAATAGGTAGCTAATACTATCCATCTACTTTAGGGTTGCTATGGATATTACTGGGGTGACAAGCACATGATGGTGTGAGCATAATTACTATTATTTCCATTTTAAGGGCTGAGTCTCATCTAAGAATACCCAGGCTAAATAAACCACACAATTGTAATAATATCAAATTGATGCCTTTTTTAGAGGCTGTATTTTATTGTATATATGTTATTCATACTCTCCAGCTGTCCTAAATTGGCAGGGTAAGTCCCTATTAATCATAACTTTTTCAGCTGCTTTAATAATGTCCAAATGTCTCTCTCCTCCTCCCACTTTGTCCTACTTGCTTTGTCTTTAGTTTATTTCATTTGGTGCAAACTAAGGCGGGTTATAGACCGCCGCTTTGAGGCGGTCTGCCGCCGCCGCCGTTTGCTCCGTAAGGGAGCCGCCGCAGTCACACCGCACGGCTCCCTTGCGGAGCAAAAAAGAAGCTCCAAAATGGAGCTTCTTTAAGCGGCGCCTCTATGACGTCGCGAGGCGCCAGGGGCGGACTCGCGACGTCATAGACACCGCGACACATGTGGACGCACAGCGTCCGATACGTAAACATGGCGGCCCCCATGTGGAAGGGGCGCCGCCATGTTGTACGTATGGAATACGTACTAGGGTTAAGGGGGTGCAGAAGCACCGCCCCTTCCTAACCCTAGTACGTATTCATTACGTACTAAATGGCGGTCTGTAACCCGCCCATGGCTCCATACAGAGAGGCCAAAATAAAGCTGCCTTGGATCACTTTAGGGGTATGCTGTTTAAATGATGCATGTGTCCTAAGAATCTGGAAGCCATGTCAAAGCCACGTCCAGTCCTAAGGACTGGAGCGTGGCTTTAGCATGGCTTCCAGACTCTTAGGACACATGCATCATTTAAACAGCATACCCCCAAAGTGACCTGAAGCACCTTTATTTTGGCCTGTCTGTATGGGCCCTAAGTTCAAAGTTCAAAGTGCAAAAATACTTCACACTCACTCAATTCAGTGGGGGGAGAGGATGGGGTATGTGTGTGTCTAATCCTTCCCAGTAGACCCAGGCAAAAGGAAACTGCTGCAGCCTTTCCTAGCTTGTGTGTTCATCCTCATTTATCACTTTCCCCTCTTGACCACTCTGATGTTGCGTGGTCACATGTGTCCCAGTTTTCATTTATGAAATGTGGGAGGGTATGGTTATTACCTAAGCATTATATGGTACAATATTTTTTTTTAAAAAGAAACAATACATTTTATTTTATTTAACTAAAGGCAGGTTTGGGAGACTGCAAAATTGAACAGATAAAGGGGACACTGCGGGACTGGTTAACCTTCTCTCCCCCTTTTTTCTCCTTTAGTCAAAAGCAGCTCTTCCAGCATTGTTCCTCCTTGTTTTTACACAGCCTCCCAAGACTAATTTTGTTTTTTAAGTGTGTTAGGCAGAAAGTTTATCCTCAGTCTGTTGGTAAGTTGGGATGTTAATCCATATGAGTTATGACCATGTTCAAATACATTTATTTACCGGACAAAACTGATTTTCAGTACTAACCTCTGGGCCCATGCAGCAGTAAGACAAGTGCAGAAAGATACAATTGGAAAGGAGATGAAGAGATTATCAATTCCAATCCCCTTTAATGTGTATTCCCTCTTATTTTCCTCTCATAGAAAGTTATAATTCTTTTCTCTCTCGTTTCAAATTTATTTTAAAAGAAAGGTATTTTAGATTGCCCTACTAAGAATCTTCAACATAATTAATTTATCCAAAAGAGCCCTGCAGAGTTTAGCAAAGCAGCTTAAATTCTGTAGTGTCTCTCTGTCCTCTCTACTTACTTAAGTTCAACTGTCTCCACAAGCTGATGGAGCTTTAGAATTTCATCTTCCAGTTTCTGGTAAAGAGATGAGTCCTTCATGATCAGCAGATAAAGATCCTAGTAGACAAAAGAAAGCAACATGGGTCATCATGCCCTGGCAACAACCAGAGGGACACCTCATCTCTTTGTATCTATCCCGATGGGAGGACTTGACACCTTAGACAGGTAAACCTACATTTTATGACAACAACAGATAGACTAACACCTTACAATCTGACATTATTCACTTCTTAACAAGCACATTTCTAGTTCTTACAAGAGTAAACTTAGGAGGCCACGGAGTATACCTTGATGATTTTGCCTGCTTTCTCCTCCTCCTGCAAGATTCCCTTGTATGTCTCAAGGAAGTGCAGCAAAATAACCAAAACCGCTTGCTTCCGGTGCATGGCCTCACCTTCTTTCCAGCAGGTCGGTGATGGGATTGTCGATGCTGTCATGAAGGTGGTCACAGGAAGGTCAAGGGAAAATCATGGGATCAAGTTTCAGAAAGCAATGATTTGGAAGAGAGAAGGATGGCAGGCATGGGCAAAGTGTGGCCCTCCACGTGTCAGTGGATAGCAACTTGCAGCATTCTTCACCATTGGCTAGGCTGACTAGGACTACTAGGGGTTGGACTCCAATAACTTCTGGAGGGCTATGTGATTCTATTCCCCACAGTGTGAGAAAGAGTAAGGTTAACCTGGTCCCATGCAGAAGTAAGAAAAGTGCAGAAAGATACAGCTGGAAAAGAGACAAAGGGTCCAAACAGAAGGTCAAAATAAAGCTGCTTTGGGTCATTTTGGAAGTATGATATTTAAATGATGCATGCATCCTAAGAGGCTGGAAGCCGTGCCAAAGCCATGCTCCAGTCCTAAAAACTGGAGCACAGCTTTGGCGCAGCTTCTGGTCTCTTAAGATGCATGTGTTATTTAAACAGCATACCTCCAGACCCGAAGCAACTTTATTTTAGACTGTCTGTTCTGGCCCAAAGAGACTATCATGCATATACTGTACCCTCTCATTTCCCAATCACCACAAAGCTATAGACCCTGACATCTGGTGATGAATCCAGTATACTGAGAATTCCAGTTGAATACAGTAACACAATGGTTCAAATGTCAAATATAAACAGGAAATCACATTTTAAATCCCTGCTCAGCCACTCTGCTTACTGGATGATCTTAAGATAGACACTTTCTCAAAGCTTTACATATCCCACTTGTTGTTTATGATAAAGAATGGCCAAGGTTTTTGTACATGACCTGAACTCATGGTAGAGGATGAACATGAAACTAAAACAACAGCAATTGTCCACAAGATGTTATCTCCAGAAAATCCCATTTTAGGGCTTTAAAGGTCATGACCAACACCTTGTACTGCGCCCAGAAACCAATGGGCAGCCAGTGGAGCGAATTTAAGATAGGTGTTATATGATCGCTTCTGATTTTACCAGTAACCAACCTGGCTGCCATGTTTTGAACTAATTGAAGTTCCCGAACTAAGCACAAGGGTAGCCCCAAGTTCAAGATCAAAGTTTTTGTGGGGTTTTTGGGCTATGCGGCCATGTTCTAGAAGAGTTTCTTCCTGACGTTTTAGGCTCTTCTAACTTGTAAGCCGCCTCGATCATCACTCTTCTAGAACATGGCCACATAGCCTAAAAACACCACAAAAAACTATGGTTGCCGGCCATGAAAGCCCTCAACTCCACTCAAGATCAAAGGCAGAGAACCCCTAGACTAGACTGAAATCTGTCCAGTGATTGCGCACATTTCTTTACAATTTTGGTGTATAGTATGTGTCCTTGTCCTCTTAGATCAAAATCTTATATTTCAGATTCACCACTTCTAGATGGAGTTCAAAGAAGCACAGTAACATATTAATTAATTTAACAAATTAGATTTAGGACTAAATTAGGGTTAATGACTTTAACCTTCACAGCAACCTATAAAACAGATTTGGTTTAGAGTGGCCAAATGCAAAAGAGAACAGTGATCATGCACTTTTAGTACGGCGTGTGGTACAGGGATTTTTTATGTTTGGTTTGCATGATAGGATTCCTCTATTCAAATTCTCTTTTCTGCACACACTTACAGACACAGGACTCCTAGGCTCTTCTGCATCTGCCAATCTATCTGGGCTGAAACCAAAATTACAATTTATTGGGGACAGGAGGACATCTTCAATGCATCTTACCAATAGCATATAATAATTTTCCTGCTCCCCTGAAACAGCAGCCAATAGTGTAGAACTGGGAAATGTTGGGTAAATGTTGTGAATACTGACTGCACTTCTTTTCCAGTGAACATCCCTAGGAAAGATGCTATAAAACATGTGGCTCACTGATGCTCCCTCCCCGCCACATCATCCTTTGTACAGAATGACTTTGCCTACAACTACTCAGTGAGCCTGCCAGCTGAGTCACACTTTGTGGTAATCATATTTGTCTCATATGCCCATAAAACATGAAGGAGAGATGTACTTCTCCAAACATCTGGAAACACAAGGTAGATACTCACAAGAGAGTCCTGATTAGCCATTGTTTGAAGACTCCCCTGTTAAGCATAAATCATTTTCTGAGACAGGGACATAGATGCCTATACACTTTTTAACTGAAGATGCCAGTTAACTGAACTGACATCTCATACATGCAAAGCATAATTTCTATCATTTTGTTATGAAGTCTCTCACAAAGGGCTCACCCATTTTGAATAAAAACTAGGTTACTAGTTCTTTTTCTTCCCACTGCATCACATCCTCCCTCTGGAAGATGTGCATCCAAATGTGGAATATGCTAATAAAGGGAGGTGTCAGAACAGAAAAGGTGAGTAGGATTTTGCCTAGAATCGCAGAGTCAGATCTGTAGGGGGAAACCGCACTGTTTGAGCTACAAGCTTCACACATTCCTTCTGTCTGCTCATTTAGCACAATGCATACACCTCTTTCTAGACCTACAGAAGGTCAAAGGACATTGAAACATCAAGAAATACTGAACCAGGGGTATAGCAAGTAGGGGTGGGGTGGCGGTGGAATGAGGGAATTGCCTCCTAAATAAAAATATTGCTCCCTCCAGGTGACATTTCTTCCAGTCCCTACATTTCTAGCATTGCATTAATTTAACATTTCAGTTGAGAATTTAGAAACACAGTTTAGACATCCAAAAAACAATGTGGTGGTGGTGGCAGGCAAGATTACTGAGATGATGAGAACATAGCAAATAGAAGAGTTTTAGGTGCAAATGAAATCTGGAGATGCTAGACATTTGGAGACTAGAGGAAAATGTAATTTGAGGGGCCAGAATGCCTTCAGTGTTGTCCCTATTCCCAATAGCTATATCCCTGCACTGTGAACACTAACCATGTTTGGCCATGAGTAGAAGGGATGTGCTTCAAAACAGGGGAGACAATTATGCAGTCCTTCAGATGCTTTTGGAATGTGTTTGTTGGAATGCTTCTTCCAGTGTTTCTCACCATTGACAGTGATGGCTAGAAATGCTGGGAGCTGCAGTCCATTACCACCTGGAGGGCCGCACAATTCCCACCCCTGCTTTAAAAGGAAATTGATTCGAGCTGGAATTCTCAAGAGCCTAAGCATGGGGTCACTATAAAGCAACAGGCAACCTGAAGGTACAAGGATGGGGAACCAGTTCGGGCTATATGTGCCAGCATATAAAAATCTGCAAAGTTCTGTGCAGCAAGAATGGGAAACATGAAAGGGTGAAATGGATCGAATTAGTCCTGCAATTAAATATATTAGCAGAGCATATCTCCCCACAGCCCACCTCCCATGCTCCACCATTATTAAAGGAATTTTCTCGATGTTATACGCCATACAATATATAGGAAGGATATTGCTGGTGCAGCTGATGTAGAAACTGCTCCGTGGGCAGGAACAATGAGTGGGTGAGGACAATGTCATCTAGGAGCAGATCTAAGAGAAAACAGGAAGGAAAACAGAAAGAAATTAGCACCGATGCCCTATCTTCTAGCATACGAAGTTACACTAGTGTCAAGAAATTTGGGACACATTTTCTTTGAGCGACACCCTCCCCAAATCTGGTTCCATTATGGAAAACAAGTCCCATCAGCCCCAGCTAACATGGCCAATGACAAAGGACCATGGGAGTTGATATCTAAAATATCTGATAGATACCTAGTTCAAGAAGGATAGTATAACAGAATGGAGCAAACAGACAGGCATGTGAATAGGTTCTACATGTGGCTACACAGATGTTGAAACAAGCCTGAACCAAACTGGTTTTGAAGACTCCACCTTGGAAAAAATATTTTTAGGGGTAAGCATGGCTGACAAATTTCATCTCCAATACAAAGGACAGAAATATAAACTCTTTCCGCTTCTCTTTCCTCTCTTTCCACAAGCCATTAAATGGGGATGATTTCTGAGCCAGGATACATCGTATATACAGTCAAACCCAACTCCTAGTGCTTTTGCCCTGAGACTCAAATCTGCAAAGCAAAAACTAAAAACAGTGTACTTCTAAGTATGTGCAAAGAGTGAATAAAACCACAATCAACTCCTATGTATTTTACACAGACACACACACACACAAGCAGGGATGTAGCCATGATTTTAGGAAGTGCCACCATTATATTGGGGTTTGGATGCGGCGGTGCAGCAGCACGCACCATTCATTTTTCTAACGGAAGGGGGGGTCCGGACCCCAAGAAACCCCCCCTTGGCTACATCCCTGACACAAGTTCCTATCTCAAAGTGTGCAAGTTTTTGAGAGGGACATTACCCTGATTATCTCTTGCCTTACATATTCAACCCCAACCCCAAATTTTATTCTGCACATTTTCTTGATCACAGTGTTTTTTGTCCTTTTGTTGCTTTTTAATGTGGTAGTATTAATCAGAAAGAATCAAATGTCACAAGTCAAAGCTAAAATGAATGATAAGCAATACAGAAGAAAATAGGGAACTGGAGCCCTCCAAATATTTCTGGATGCATTTTTAACATTTTTGCCAGACTTCTAAAACCCTTTAAAGCCATTGCTGCATAGGTTTTATCAACTGTCTCTTTTTTTTTTAGTTTGTTTTGCTACTCTACTGAACCTTGAATTTGAGATTTTTCTATTGTACCGAAAACTTTCCTGGGAAATGTGCCCCCAAATTTCCCCAATCTAAGCAACTATTTTTTAAAAAACAAAACCACAAATGCTGCAAATCAGCTAGAGTCACAACAACTAAAGAATCCTGCAACACAGGTTATGTTTGCACCATGCACACTAGGTATATAACTTCCCTCTGGAACATCACAAATTGGATGCCTACTCCGCACAGTTCTAATTTGATGATTTCACTTTAACTGTCAGAGTTCCACCCTATGGAATCCTGGGATTTGTAGTTTAGGGAATCCTGGGATTTGTAGTTTAGGGAGGAATGTGAATAATCCTAAACCAGAGAGCCCTAGTGCCTCCCCAAACTAAAATCCCAAGATTTAACCTTCATCCATTGGATGAAGCCATGAAAGTTAAAGTGAAATAATTGTGTGGTTTTAATAGGCTCCTGCAGTCACAAATATGGTTTCCATCCAAGCATGTGAATAGTCTAGATCAGCCTCTCTGACTCAGTGCCTGCTAGCGGTGCCAGACTACAGTGACCACCATCCTCAACCAGCACAATCAGTGGTCCTGCTCAGTTGGGATGTGGCTCAATAGATTGGAGAAGCCTAGCTTACCATAGAAGCAGTCTTCCCTTTACAATCCATAGACTTATGGCAGTGATGGAGAACCTTTTAGAGACCGAGTGCCCAAACTGCAACCCAAAACCCACTTATTTATCGCAAAGTGCCACATCCCTCTGGATTTCTAGTGAAACTCAAGTGAAGTCTGTGTTGGGACGATGGTGCGAGTGCCCATAGAGAGGGCTCTGAGTGTCACCTCTGGCACGTGTACAATAGGTTCGCCACCACTGACTTATGGAGATAACATGATAATAGGGGAACAACCAACCCCATACTCCCTTCTCTATTCAGTTACAAGTGGATCTCCCCCTCTGGAACAAGTGGATCTTGTATAAGTAGCACGTGGGCAACGTTGGCTTGGGAACAACAACTTTGGCAACCCAGATGGGAACCAGTCTTTTGAGGCCTTGTCCTGGCCTGACCGACCAGCATACTCCTAGGAGCCGCATGCAGAAACTCAGTGCACATCAGTCTTTCGAAATCTGGAGTAAAAAACTCGGGACCTTAGGAGGACAAAGGCCAGAGTTCAAAGGTGGTGCCAACCAGAGGATATCCCTTTAGGGCAAGTGAGAAGACCAATAACATTTCTTGTTGAATATATTTCCAAACTGGCTGGGGGGGGGGGGTGTAAAATCTTAAATGCAGAGTCCAGAGGCTGTGCAAGGCTTCTCAGATGAATTTTGGGGGATCACACCAGCAGATGTAGTTACAACAATGGAACTCCATCATTGTAGCTTCGTCTCCCAATACAGAATATTGGGCAATTGTTTCTAAATAATGTGGAAGGAGACACTTGTATCTGCCAAGGAGTGAGGAAAAAGGCGCCACACCCAAGAAGCACTCAAATCAACTGTGTAAGATCTTGGGGTTTGTTGTTTACGACCTTCCATTCCAATATCTTACTGTTATTCTTATTTTAATCAATATGTTGCAATGAGGAGGAGTGTTACTGCTTAGGATTCTGGATAGCCACCCACATCCTCTCCCATGATACTCCATTCCATTCCCTTACTACAGTCAGACAGCATTCTGTGATTAGTGATCATGCCCCACCTGCATTAGGCTACTCCTGCCTCAAGATAATTTCTTTCTAAAGATTTCTTCTGCAAACTTTGGGTTTTCAATCTTGTTTATGCCTTTCACTTAAGCATGGTGATCAGATGACCTAACCACAACAAGGCACTGCAAAATGTGGGATATTCAAGAAAAATGTAGGCTATTACCAAATTAAAGCTAAAAACACTCATATGAATGTAAATTCATGCTTCTTAGTCATGCTCAAAATGGAAGGCATTTTGGAATTCCTCCTGGACAGAAGGTTGAAATGTAGGGCATGTCCTAGAAAAGGATATTTGATCACCCTACACTTAAGCATCCTTGCTGAGAGAATACAGGAGCCCTTCCAATATTACATAAATGTAGCTTGATTCGTGATCCCACTTTAACTACCATGGTTATATCTTGTGAAATCCTGGGTGCTGTAGTTTAGTGAGGCACTTAGAACAGTGATTCCCAAACTTTTTGGACTTCAGTTCTCCAAAGCCTGTTGAACAATAGTTTGGGATTATGAGAGTTGAAGTTCAAAACATCTGGAAGGTCAGAGTTTGGGAATCACTGCACTAGAGCTCTCTGGCTGAGAATTCCTGCTTGGCAGAATGGGTTGGACTAGATGGCCCTTGTGGTCCCTTCCAATTCTGATTCTATGAAAGAAAGTCTCTATCAAATTCTAAATGCCCCCCTCTAAACTGCAAACCCGGGATTCCATATAAAATGTTGTCATGGCAGCTAAAGTGGAATCACATTGCTATAACTGTATACTGTGAAAGGGCCCTCGGTCTTTATGAAAAGGTGAGAGGAAAGAGAGAATATTATCTGCCAATGTGGCTTTTGTGGAAAAGATTATTTTTAAAATATATATATTTAATGCCTATGTAGGCAGCTCCAGTTTTGATCAGAAAAAGCAGGAGGTGGGGAGAACCTGCCTTCTTCTTTATGAGCAGAAAAGCAGCTGGGGGAAAACTTGATCAGGATAATAGGCTGAATATGGAAAGAGTTTAGCTTCCCTTCTGCTCCCTGCAGAGTAAAAGGCACAGTGGGAAGATATTTTGGTAGACTAAAGTTGATCTTTTAAAAAGTCAGCCCACAGAAATATGATTACAAGTAAATACCTCTCCCCTTTACTAGTATTCAGGCAAATCCAGAGCCTCTTGCAACTGCATTAAAATTAGAAATTGGGGGTGGGGTGGGGAATCATGAAAGATCCTCTACATCCTCCTTCGTCTGGTCTGATCCTAACCAACAAGGAATGCGTTATTTCTGTGTATAAAAATAAATCAGTGCCCAAAGCTTCATAATGTATCTAAGCACTTATTCCTAAAACTCTTCTAGCCTACATACCACTCCCTTGAGATTATAAAAATCAGAATTATGGTTGCCATACCTTCTCGTCCTCCCCTTTCAGCAATTCCAAATCCAAACTAATCCAAAATCCAATTTTGTACAAATCCAAATAAATCATTTGGTTATAAGAGGAATAGTAGTAGAATCCTGTTAACTTGAAGAGAAGCCCATCGATAACCACAAATGTTCCACAGTCATTTATGTTGGGGAACTGGATGACAGACCTTAACCGACCTCCTCTTCAAAACATCTCATGTGATACTTCTCTCAGCAGCCAAACATTACAGTTACATTATCATATTATCAGATCTTTCCCTGAACATTTGTTGTATTATTTCTTGAAATTATTACCTCTCAGCTTGACTAATATATCACATACATGTTTATCAGAACCAAATGGGGCCAGCCCTGCCATTGGGCAAATGAGGCAACTCCTTTGGGCAGCACCTGCTATGGACCAAGGACTGGATGGAGCTGCACCTTCCAATCCATGGCCAGCCTCGTGCATCCTTTGCTAGCCTCCTGCCATTTGGTATAAGAAAGGATGTTGTACCACTGCCAAGATTAAAGATTCAACTGCCACTTAGTTTTCTTTTTTTTATATGGACTGGGGAAACAACATTATGTCTTTCACCAAAAGCAGCAAGGTGAGTTGAGCTGGCCCTGGCTTGTGTTTTTTTAATACTATGCTGCAACTCCACAACAGTATTAATGCAGTTTGACACTGCTTTAATGGACTCAATGCTACGGAATTCTGGTTTGTGTAGCAGCTGTCAGAGAGCTCTGGTGCCAGAACAAACCATAAATCTCAGTTTCCATAGCACAGAGCCATGACAGTTAAAGGAGTGTCAAACTGCATTAATTCTGCAGGATGGCAGCAGCCTCAGTCTCAGCCCTATCCCCTCTGCTCTATTTCTTTGCACACCATCAACAAAAAGCAAGCCTTTTCATCTCTTTTTAAATAGACGATCCCATATAAGTTCTTCCATAGCAACCTTATACTTTCTTTACATTATAATACTGGAAGCATTCAGCATCTCATAGAAAATAGCTTTTTCCATTCAAGGGGCCAAATTAAACATTATGTAGATTTGAAGCGTATTTCATCTTACTCTGTTAGCACAAACCACTTCCTTAATCAAAAGCAGCCACAGGAGGACTTGACCCAGATCAAGACTGAGATGCAGGGGGTGAGGGAATTCAATCCTTCACCCTGTGCTATTTTCCTGCTAACTCCACCTGCCAAAGATGATAATTACTCTCAAAGGTACTGCTTGCAGTAAAGAGCATTTTCAGGGGCAAAAAGCATTTAGGAAGTTAATTTCTGAGAAGCACCTACACCTGAACATCAGAAACAGATGGGAGGAATGGGATCTGTTCATGTTTCCAATCAGTCAGTCATGCTCTTTTTTACAAAATGCCTTTCCATTCTCTCCCCAATACTTAGAGGTTTATTGCCACAAGTATGCTCCATCATCCCTAAGTGGTTTGGAGGTATTTCCCCCTCTATCTAAACACACACACACACTTACACTTACACACACACACACACACACACACAAAATATCTCTGCAAATGTTCAAATTTTCCCCAGACTTGTGCCTGGATGGCATCATTTCCTAGATAAGAAATAGCAAATATGCCTACAAAGGGGTGGAGGAGTATATTTATATGGGACTGATGCTGTAAGGCAGAAACCTGCATCTCTTTTCTTCTCGGTGCCAGGAACCTGCCCATCCCAGAAGTGCCAGTAATGGGCAGGTTCCTGGGAACCTGGAATTGGAATAATGCCTCACATGTTTCTCTATCACACTTTCCCAGCTTGTCACCTGTTTATGTTTTGGACTGCAAACCCCATTTGTCTCAGATCACTGGCCATGTTGGCCGCATTCTGGTGCTGATGGGAACTCTAGGTCAAACTATCTCAGAGGCACTCATTATCAGGGAATAGAGAAGATGAGGAAGTGGTTTTGGGCTTTTACTCCTATTTCATGTTGGTCCCAAGTGGAGTTATTTCCAACACTCTCATAGAATATCTTTTTACTGAAAATGTCAAAGAACAACATTACACGCAACATATGTGCTCTATTATAGAGATGGAAAGAATATTGAAAAATATTAGAGTGACAAATGAAAAATGCATTTCCCAAATGTCGGGAAACCCTGATAAGGATAATACGGGAGGGGTGAGAATTGTCACTGCTTGAAACTTATTGCTTTTTAATTTTAAAAAAGGAGGGGTTAGGTGGGTTGCATTAAGAACAGTATTATCTGCTCACAAAAGAACATTTCTATACAAAAAATGAAACTTTCTGCATAAAAAAAAGCTCATGGTCATTTTTCACGAAGAATAAATCCCAATATATGCATAGTCCTTGACGCCAGTTTTCAAGGACTTTTTGTTTTTTGCAGCGAGGAGAGAAACTGGGAAATTATTCATTCTTCCCTACCATTGCTCAAAGGGTTGCTTAAAAAATAATTAAATTTAAATTTAAAAAAACAGTCAAGAGCATTCGAAAGTGATGCTCATGCCTACTTCTCTCCGCTATTAATTGTAGTAAAATCACTGATTCTGATGTGGATGCATTTGGACTGTTTTTGTCCCTGTCCCCCCACCTCAAGTCTTCCTCCTCCTCCTGCACTGCACTGCGCCACACACTCCACAAGGGAAAAAAGGGTGAAACTCCTTGCCTTCCCGATACATTTATTGCAGTCCTTGTGAGCAAGGAAATCCTATTGGATTCACATTGGCATATTGGGGGTTGGGATGGGGCAGAGAAAGGAGGCCAGCGTGTTAATCCTTCACATCAGCCAGACATCAAAAGACAGCGGGATCCTCTGAGCCAGGCTTCCAGACAATCAAAACTGTCTGACTGGCGGGAGAGAGAGAGAGAAGGAGAGGAAGTTAATTAGCCACCTTTGTATTATGTCTTTCTAGAGACAGGGTTCTAATCCACGGCTGACATCCCTAAATAAACCTTTAAAACGCACACTGGCTTCTGTATCAAGAGTGGAAGGCCTCAGGGTGGGCTGGATTAATCACCGTGCTTAAGTAAGCCACAAAGTAGGGACCAAGCCAAGCTCCCCCACCCGCCTATGGCCCAATTATACACAGACTTATGTCCATCTTTGACCCCGATTTGGGTCTCTGTCAAAAAACATGCAGAAGCCCAGCACTCCTGCAGTCATCACGCTTCACAAATAACTGACTGATGCTGGCAAATAGTCACATGGAGATTAAAAAATTGTGCCATTTTAAAGGATGTGTACTGGGCATGGGCATGGTTGGTGATGATGTGAGCTACAGTCCTCACACTTCACAAATAACTGTTCGATGCTGGCAAATACTCAAGTGGAGATTAAAAATTGGTTCATTCTAAAGGATGTGTACTGGGCATGGTTGGTGATGTTGTGAGCTATGGTCATCGCACTTCAGAAATTAATGATCGATGCTGGCAAACAGTCACATGGAGATTAAAAAATGGTGCAGTTCTAAAGGATGTGTACTGGGCAAAGGCATAGTTGGTGATGATGTGAGCTACAGTCAGTTACAACTAGACCTTTTTACCATTCTAACACATGTTTAGTGGGCACAGGCATGTGCATTGTTGGTGATGATGAGAACTGGCTGAAGAAATCCACACCAAAGGATGGAAGTGTCATAAATACTGTCACCCTGATCCAACTCTTGGCAAAAGCACCTGCACCTCTTTCAGGGTTCTATGGGGACAAATTTAATTGAATACTGCAAATGCAATTATAATTTAATACCACACCACACCATTATAGCACTATGATTCCACTTTTACTGCTATGCCTTCCTCCTTTGGAATTCTGGGGTTTGTAGTTTACGGAGGCACTAGAGCTCTCTGGCTTAAAATTCTAGACATCTCTCCCTAAACGGCAAATCCCAGGATTCCACATGAGGCAGCTGCAGCAGTAAAAGTGGAATAATAGTGCTATAACAATATAGTGCGATATTGTAAGTTCAAATATATATATCTGAACAACAAAAACAAATTATATATTAAATATGACACATATGTACTATCTCCAGAGTTTCAGTGACATGCCAGTGCAGAACTCTTCTATCTGTGCTGTATTGCTACATTTGGATGCAAACCTTAAGCCTACTTCTTTGCCCTGGCAGCTGCATCTCAGAGCCAATGGTGCACTAAGTGAAAACCAAAAGTGGGTGAAGCTTGCAACATCTTTTCCATCTCTGTGCTACTTATTCTTTCTTTATCTATCTTTCTCCCTTGCATGCATATGCACAGCAGAAGAGGAAGCAATTCCTAGAATGGCAACCTAAAAAGCAAGAGTGGGGCCACATCATCCATCCTCTGGAGAGTCATAGGATGCTGTGAGCCACAAAACATTAGGCTTAAAGTATAAGCCTTGTATTTGTAGGGCTGTTATCTGCACTTTCACTTACTCGCATCCAAAAAAAACCTTATCTCTGGGCATTTTCTAGGTCCTCAAGTGTGAATCTATGGTATGCTTCCAGCAGAAGTTAACCACAGTCATTCTGCAGGACCTAGAAATGTCTATCAACTTCCACTGGAAGTCACTGATGTCAATAGGGTTCACTATTATCCATGGTTTCATGTCTCCATGATAAGTCTGAGTACTTATTCCCTGCAGACACAGTGCTTGTACTGTATAGACTTTTGGTATTTTTACTCTTCCTTTTGCAGCTGAGTTTCTTCAGAGTGTCAGAGAACAGTTTACCATTTAGCTTTCTCCCTCTTCTCTGTCACCCCCTCAAAACCATACCACTTTGGTACACTAAGTACTTGGGACATGAAAGGTGAAAATAACATCACACACTTTGCAACGTATTACATCCCGTTGACTGTGCTTGAGAATATCCCAGAAAAAATAGATTCCAAAAACAGTAGATTTTGTATAAAACAGATTCTGTATATCAGGAGTTGGCACACCCGCTCAATATACTGAAGATACTGACAACTCTAAGTAAAAGCATTAAACACACACTATTTTTTTTAAAAAAGGAAAGCAAGCACTGCATGGACATCCAAGGACCCATTGTTAAAACCATTGTTTTAACTTATTATTTTAACTTCCTACATAATCTAACCGCACAGTTGTAACAATCCAGTATGTTGGCATTTGCCAAGGCAGCACTAACTGGCTATACAGCTGAGTTACATAAATAACTCCATGCTAGATATTCAACATTAAATTTAAAGAAGCATGATTTTTTCTACACTCTCACTGGCATAAGTCCTGAAAGTGCCCAAGGAAATGAGGTGCATCAAAATTCCTGATACAGAGATGAGTGGCTGGAATGGGAGTTCAGAAACAAGCCTTAGGAAACATTCTTATGTCTGGAGTCATACTTAACACCAGATCTTCCTATTAGTCTCTTTTCAGAGAAGATAGAAATAGGCAGGTATGTTGGGCCCCCTTCACAACAGTGACTGTAAGAGAGAGGGCCACAGCAGCATATGTACATAGAATCGTGGAATCATAGAGTTGGAAGAGACTACAAGGGCCATATAGTCCAACCCCCTGTCATGCATGAAATCACAATCAAAGCATCCCCAACAGATGGTCATCCAGCCTGTTTAAAGACCTCCAAGGAAGAAGACCCCACCACTCTTTGAAGAAGTGTTTCCACCATCCTCAATGTGTCACCCTTTCAAATACTTAAATAGGGCTATCATATTACCCATTAACCATCTCTTCTCCAGGCTAAACATCCCGAGCTCCCTAAGGCGTTCCTCATAGGGCATGGTTTCCAAACCCTTCACCATTTTAGTCACCTTCCTTTGGACACGCTCCAGTTTCTCAATGTCCTTTTTGAATTGTGGTGCCCAAAACTGGACACAGTATTCCAGGTGGGGCCTGACCAAAGCAGAATACAATGGCACTATTATGTCCCTTGATTACTGCAGACTGATAAAAAGGATGCAGTCCTGTGAATATATACCTGGCTACAGAGAGAACAATCTCTTGGTTCTAGACATGGGTAGGCTGGTGATCTGGCCATCTCCCCATTACTCTAAGGGTACTGCCTCATTTTCACCCCAGATCTCATCACCAGCTCTGGGAAGGAAGGATCTTCCCCAGTATTTGAGAGACAACTACTGCAACATGCTTTAGGCACCTTTCTTCATCCAGGCTTCCCAGAGCTGAAGACGCTTCCCAGTCTGAGGAGTATATTTTGGGCCTCTACGTTTAATGTTTTAACTTCCTATTATTTTAAATGATTACTCTTGTGTTTTAAAGTTGAATTTATTATTTTTAATGCTTTGCTTTCAAAAACAAATGATTTATTTGTTGTGAACTGCTTTTGAAATACCATATGTATATGTACAGAAAGTGGTACAGAACCTGGATGAGGAGGAAGAGATAGGCAGGCGCTGGCCACGGCTGAAAACCATTCATTCAACAGAGTTAATCACAAACTCTGCAATCCAGCACGCTTGCCAAGCTGGCTCCCTGCCTGCTACTGAGCTAAGCCTTAATTAATTGGAAAGGGAAAAACAATCCATGGAGAGTGACACGAGGTAAGAGATCTCTCCCTTGTTCCAGACAGCACCTCAGAAAGAAAGGATGAGAAAAGCCTGAGAATCCAGGCCAAACTGACGAAGGTGCAGCTTTGCAACAGAGAAGGGAATGCCTTGTCACTAATGCCCATTTCAGCACCATCAGGATGAGGGTCTCATTCTTGCAGATAATTTCATGTGCCATTTCTTAAATTCTTATCTCTCTGTCATATTACATATCTTTATTCTCAGTGAAGGGAAGGTGAAAGAGCAGACACTACTTTTGGAAAAAAAATTATAATCTACAATCTTCTATTATAATTTATATCTTCTAGTAACATGCCAGCTGAAGGTGCCACTCCATGCATCTGATGAAGTGGGCTGAGGTGCACGAGATTCTGTTTTATTCCCCTTCTACATGAGTCACTGTTCTGAGTGGGCTTCTCCAAAGGGTAGCCTGTTCTGCTGCAGTCTCAGCACTGGGAGGAGTGGAATTATTTGATCTCACAATCTGATACAGAGATGAGGCAGAATTCACCACCCACAAAGGAGGCTGAGTGGAATGCATTGAAGCCAGAGCAGCAAATCATGCAGTGAGACAGCAGGCAGCCTCCTATGAGTGTGGGAACAGTTCTTCAGGCTCAAAGGAGCCTTTCATCTAATAATTTTTATTCACAGCACAATAGCTATTCTCTCACAGTACACAGTTTGGGAATTGCTGTCACTTCTGAGCACAAGGATTTGCTAAATCGTTGGTGGAAATGTGCATTAGGGGAGAGCAGAGGGTTTTAGATAAGTTTTGTCTGGACAGCAATTTTCAGTCCAAAGGCAACTTTTCCAAGCTGAGGAGGAAAGAGTCACCTCTGACTTAGGCAGGCACATCCTCTTCTGTGAACAGTGTTGGAGAAAACCTGGGATTTAGCTGAGAAAGGCATGGGCATTGCCAATGGTGTCATCAGGGCAGGGTCTGATCTCCAGCATCATACTCAGCAGAATGGCCAGGAGACACCAAGAATGCTAGCTTACTATATTTTGAGGAAAATGAAATCAATACACACTGCCATCTACAGAACCCCTCTTTGCCCCATAAGACCATTAAATCCAGCCTTTAAAATGATCTAACTGCACTGCTGGCTATTGTTAACATACTTAACAAGACTCACAGGATATTCCTCTATGAAAATCTTCTGGTGCAGTAAAGAGAGGCACCAGCGACAGTAGATATTATCTCCATCAATGGTATGATCTTGCATTTTCTAAGAAAACCTACCTCTTCCAAAAAGACTACTGTTGCTAAGCAAACATCTGGCCCTGTTGCACCACACTGCTGCTCTAGGGTTCACAAATGATGTTAAAACCATGTTTCTTATGGATGCTGTACTATTGTTTATTTGCTAGGAAATTGCCTCTAGCTTTGACAACAAGGTGGGATACAAGTAGTTTAAACAAAATTCACCAGTATTGGGGACCAAGTGATGGTCCTGAAGGTGATCTAGTCTAGCAAGATGGAAACATCCTGAGAGGGGTCAGGCACAGTACTAGGAACACTCTGGGACTGCGAACTACTTCAGTTTCCAGAATCTAGTAGCAAGCCAAAAGTATACCATGTGAATTAATTGAAACCCTTCTGTGATAAAACCAGTCAGCTTCTCGCACTGTCAGTTCCAAAAGCTGGGGGAAAAGGATTACCTGACAGTGCTTTTTATGATCGGGCAGACAATGGTAGCCTAGAAGATGTTAAATTCCCTCCAAGGCTCAACCTAAAGCAAGAAATACTTCTCCAACTGACTGTCACGGTTACTGCCCTGGTTTTGCCTATCTCTAGCCTTATATACACCCCTATACAGTATTGATTTTCTGTGGTTCTTCCCTTTTTTATATGTCTACTCACATTACCATTTCCTTGCCCCAAGGTTTCACTGTCAGAAGGAGGCTGGGAATACCCATGAAAGTTAGAGGGCTTACACAGCATTAAGCACATTTTTAAAAGAGGCTGTCACTGCAGCCTCCTCTATCCTAGTGCTTTCCAGATGTTTTGGACTGTACCTATCATCATCCTTAACCATGACAAGCTCTGCATTTAAGTTAGGCACTGCTCAGAAAAGTTATTTTTTTGGACCCAAACTCCCAGAATTCTCAAGCCAGTACTGGTTCCCATTTGTTGAAACAATGCAACAGGTTAATAAGATTTTATAAAATGGTGGGTTTAGACAGAAAAACGAGGCTGGTATAACTTACTAGTGAGTTACTTGTCATGGTTTTGAGAGCCAGGGTACAACAGGCTGACTTCTCTGGACATACACCAATCTTAAATTAAATAAAACCCAAGAAACATACCTAAACATGAGTGATAGGGTTGTCAGATCTCAGGGGCTGGCCCTGAGTTTTTATGCATCATCTCCAGGCAAGAGACACGGGTATATATACTCCAGTTTTGATGGGCTCAGTTCCGCTTAACGGCATCACCAGGACCCTTCCCTGGGACAATTCTGCAATGGCAATCCTAATGAGTGATGCTACACATCTCACCAAGTTTCTAGTCTAAGCGCAAGTCTGAGAAAGTTCCTCTTTTGGACTACAGCTGCCCAAATCTTCCAGCAAACAGGTACAATTTACAGACCAGGTACCTCTGCTGCAATGCCCTGTTCCATCCAAATTCTAAAGAAGCAGGACAGAGCCCTGACTTCTTTTGCCTTTGGCCATCATGTCCACAGGGAAGGAGCCACGCCCGAAGCAAGGCAGTTTCGCTTTCCCAATTAGACATGCCCATTTTGAGTCTGCCTCGTGCTGCCCCTGGAGCTCAGCCAGACCTTTGATAAAAAGCCTTTGCTTTTGGGAAGCTCATCTGGGAGTTTCCATGTTTGTTCTACATGACAGGCAGAGCTAGCATAATACTTTGAGTGCTTCCCTGCACAATTTGAGACGATTATGCAATAAATCCCATTGGATGTGCCTTCTTTGCAAGCCCCCGTAGGGAGGGAATACAATCGAAAAGCCTCTGGCTCAAGATCTATACCCTCCAATGACCTTTGTGTACCAGCAACACTCCTGGCTTGGCTAGTCAACTGTCCTGGGCCAACACTGTGTCAAAACTAGGGTCTTGCAGACATTTTTGATATTTATAAGACTGAAGGAAGGAGGCTTCTGCTAGCTTAGCCAGTGATATATCCCTTGGAAAAGGGTCAAGAACTCCCTCTCTCTTCCACCTTTTGATCATTAACATGCATTAAAGTAATAAGAAGTTGGGAGACAATTCAAAGTGTGGATTGCGATCTATAAAGCTCTGCATGGCTTGCATCCAGACCAAAGAACTGTACATCTAAAAGACTGCATTTCCTGATACAAGCCTGTCCAAGGTTTAAGATCTTCAACTAAGGGCTTTCTTTTGGTTCCACCACTATCAAAGTCACATTTGGTGAAGACAGGGGGAAAAGCTTTCTTGGCAGCTGCTCCCAGCCTATGGAATACCTTCCCTCAAGAGACTAGGTGGGCCTCCTCTGTGTTCTACTTCTGTTAGCAAGCAAGGAACTTTTTGTTTCCTAAATATTAGGAAGAACTTCTTGACTGTAAAGACTTTTCAGCAGTGGAACAGACTGTCTTGTGGGGTGGTGGCATCTCCTTTAAATCAAGGTTGGATGGTCCTCTTTGGGGAGCGCTTGAGTGTACTATTGCATGGCAGGTAGATGGCCCTTGTGATCCTTGCCAACTTAATGGTTCTATATTTACGCAGGCCTTTAGTTCTTGTAGAAGGTCTTTTAACTGGAATAGGAGTTTTATTATTATGTTTTCACTACTTTTAAAAATTGTTCTAAATTAATGTTTTTAATAAAACTACTTGATTTTTTAAAAAAAACGTTGTATTATGCCTTGTTTAAACTGTAGTCTGTAAAGTGTATATTGTAAACTGTCTGTCTTGGGTCACATAATGGGAGAATGGTGGGGAATGAATGAATGAATTGTTCATGTAATGTTCACCTAATCTGGCCCTTAGGATATGGTTTAGGCAAGGTTCCAGTACCTGGGGTCTATTCACACTACACAATTATAGCACTATTATTCCACTTTAACTGCCATGTTTCCATACTATGGACTCCTGGGATTTATAGTTCAGAGAAGCATTAGAGCTTTCTGGCTGTGAATTCTAAATGCCCCTCGCTCAGTTGTCACTTGTGGGATTCCATACAATGGGACTCATTAAAGTGGAATAATATCATTATAATTCTGTAGTGTGAATGAGCCCCTGGATATAAGAGGCATGCATAAGGGAGAGCTACCGCCAAAGAAAGTTAGAACCACCCTTCCCTATTGCAAGATAGGAATATTTTGAAGGGAACATCTTCATGGGAGCCCATTATTATAACTTGATGCAGTGAATATGTGCATTAGGTACTCTAATATCGGAACCTGAGTAGAAATGCTATTGCCAAATGCAGCTTAATATTTCTATCCTTCTCTTCCCATGAATCACTTTAGTTAGAGTCAGAATTGTGAGTTTAAATTTTAACTAACAGGAACTTGAAGAGAGCCAGAACAAGAGATTCTACCTTTTATCATGCTGCTATAAGCTTCTGTACAAATAAACACAAAGACCAGAAATGAGCAGTAATTATACTTAGCATCTAATAGTGATGGGGAGTGTTAGGACAGTTTACATCTGTACATACAATACAACAGCCCTATCAAGTAGGCCAGCATATTATGTTCAGACAACAGATGAGGAAATTTAGGCTGACAGATAATGACTAGCAAGATATTAACCATGTACTTTTAGGTAACATTTTAGTCCTTTAGCTAATCCATTATGTCAGCTTTGTACAGGCATACAAATAATGAAGACCACTCTTGCCTCAGTTTCTCAGAATGAAATATAAAAGTATATGTACATTTCTGAATAATTAATTTTCATGGTAATTTTCAAGTTTCTGAGCAACATCACCTCACAATGTCATAAAGAAGTGACTAAGAATGCTGGAGGTACATAGAAACCAGGACAAGATGAAAAATAGAATGGGCCATCTCAGTCTTTCATCCTCAAGCTGCTTTAATCTGTAAAACATATTCAAAGGTAGATGTGTTGGCCATGCAGCAAAATACAACAAAATCCACAAAAGAGTCATAACTTTAATGGCCAACCATAACACAGAAAATACATCATGCAAGCTTTTGAAGCTTCACTGGCTTCTTCGTCAGAGAAAGGTGTCAAAATCAAACAGAACAAAAGTGACAATGCTAGATGGCTCTCAAGAAACTTACTGTTTCTCTGTCAATGCAGCTGAAATGTTATTACCTGTCTTTTATTGCCGTTTGTCTCCAGTCCCTGCATGGCCAAGCAGGCAAATGGCCTTTCCCTGCACCGATATCACTCTAATCTAGACCATCCTAACTGACAAAAGAAATAACATCTAAGTGAAAAATATAGGCCTGTGTCTCTAACATCACTTTTCTTCTATAAGATTTTAAACATCTTTACCTGATGAAGAAGCCAGTGAAGCTTTGAAAGCTTGCATGATGTATTTTCTGCATTTTGGTTGGCCTATAAAGGTATCGCTTTTTTGTGAATTTTGGATTTTGTTGGTTTACAAAGTCCTCCATCCCTAGACCAGCATGACTTCAGATGATGGGAGCTGTAGTCTAACGCAGAGGGAGTGCACCAGGTGAGAGGAAGGCCAGCCTGGTTCAACAACATGGACAAATGTGATGAAAACGGAGCAGAAAAGAGGGGCTAGGGTGTTTTGACAAAATGCAGCAGCAAGCTGATGTGGTTATCTAGCGTACAAATCATTGCAAGGAATGGTGACCTCCTTAGTTCAGCAATGCAGGTCCAGCATGAGTAACAGCAAAAGGATACCCAGCTCCAGCCAGCCAGCCATGCCAGTAGAAACCCTCAGAAATGAGGGAAGCCAGCCAAATGGCTCCCACCAGGATGGCTGTACAAGAAGGGATTAGCAAAAGAAAAAGTGTGACAGAGCTACTCTTTACTGCAAAGAATCATGTACTTACCCCCTAGGGCACAGAGCCCCAACACACATGAATGCTGAGCGCCTTATTTGGCTCCAGGCCTAAAGAGAAATGTTGCCCTTGAATACATAGCAGTCAGGGACAACCGCTTGCTACTGAACACTCATGACTTTATCACAAAAACTAGAAAAGAGAAATTTTAACAGGATAACAGCACCTTTTTCTGGTATTTATCACATAGCATTGTATCCATCTTGCTGCTGCCTTGCATTCCATTTGTTACCGTTGTGCTCCTTTTCACTGATGGGCAAAACCTGTCAATATTATAACTCAACCTCACTGCTATTCTGGTACTGCCTTCTGCTGCAGTTCCACTTCAGGTAGAATGAGTGGGCATAATTCTGCTCCTCTCCTCTTTGGAGTGATCTAGCCACCAACACCTTCCTGAAGCTGGCTGCTGTGTGAATGTGCACAAAGCAGCCCTGTGCTTTGGAAGGGGGAAGAACAGCAATCATACCTATGAACACATATTTGGAAGTGTGAAAAACAGATCACGTTACCATGGATTGTGAAAGTGTTATCATAAGAAAAAGTGTGATAAGAAATTATAACAAATCAGTACGCTTCCATTTTTAAACTAGCACAATTGTGGTGTGACAGCAGGTTGGTGTGATAAAGTCATCAGTAAGCCTAAACTTTGTGCTGCACAAGATACAGAAATGCTATGGTCTTTCCATGCCCTGCCATCAGAGCCAGCCCCACCATTAAACTGACCTCCTGAAGGAGGAGATAGTGGAAATAAAGAGCTTCCTGGGCTGTTTCTCCTGGGCCTCCAGCTACTCCTCTCTGTTGTTGTAGGTCAGATCCCCACAACATGTCCTGAACTCAGCTTCATTCACCTTCAGTCTCGGGGTAAATGAGGGCACTGTCCCAACACTAATGCTGAAGCAAAATTCAAAAGCTGGTCCAGTTAACTTCTATACTTTGCATAGTGTTGTCATTCATTTCAGGAAACAAAACGTCTCATGCTGGCATGAGGGTTGTCAGACAAGTGAAAGATCGGAGCAAGAGAAGCAGGAGAGTGAAGCAGTCATAAAAGGGCAAGTGGGAAACAAGAATGAGAGACAGGTGGCAGTTTAAATACAGACTGAAGTGGTTCAGGAAGGATTGGAAAGAACAGAGGAATGCAGTCTGATGAATGGAGAAAGAAAGGCTGTGTCAGGGTGCCAAGAAGAAAAGTTGCTTTTTGTATTTTACTGTTGTTATTGCCCTTGGGCTGAGTCTAACGTATGGCGACCCTATCCTTGGAATTTCTTGGCAAGATTTATTCAGATGAGGTTTGCCTTTGCCTTCTGCGGAGGCTGAAAGACCATGACTTCCCCAAAAGTTGTTGTTGTTAGCTGCCTTCAAGTCATTTCCAACTTATGGCAACCCTAAAGTGACCCTATGATGTGGTTTTCTGGGCAAGATTTGTTCAAAGGAGATTTGCCATTGCCGTCCTCTGAGGCTGAGAGCATGTGACGTGCCCAAGCTCACCCAATGGGTTTCATGGCCAAGCAGGGAATCGAACGCTGGTCTCCAGAGTTGTAGTCCAGCACTCAAACCAGTACACCATACCCAGTGGGTCTCCATGGCTGGAAACCCATTCAAACCCTTGTCTCCCAGAGTCCTTGCCCAGCAATCAAGCTATGACACCACCACCTTTTGGATTACAATTTACAAAATCCCTACTAGATGGGGGATTTGGGGAGCTATAGTTCAAAAAGGTATAAATAAATACTATTTATAAATAAATACTATAAATAAATCA